>NC_056745.1:1194539333-1194711833 GCF_019279795.1 Protopterus annectens
CAGAGTACTTTAGAATATGAAATGTTTTTTTTATTGAAATAAGCGTGCAGTTTCCTCTTTTTTGTATATTGAGTTGACCACATGAGCGCCATTTAATGGTACAGTCAGAAAAAGTCATGCAACAAAGAAGTCAGTGATAGAAATGAAAAAAAAATCGTAATTTGTATTTGAATAAGATAATTCTAGAAGGGTATTCCCATACATAGGCATCAAATGTACAATAACACATCTTTCAAATAAGTTGAAATTACAACACTTTATAAAATTTAACGCATACACACACACACAGCAGAGTACATAGCAAAATGTGAACTTAGTCATTTAGAACAGTGACTTGGTGTCATGAATGTGCACATTGTGATGAAGTGTTTTAATCTAATCAAATGTTAGAACTAAAGTTAGAATCAGTTATATTTTAATAGTATAAAAAGACAAATGTATAAAGGACCTAAACAAAAAGACAATGACAAAAGAAATGCACAAGCGTGTATATAAAGAATTTTATAAAGCTTTCTTTATCATGGATGTTGTGTGAGTTGCATATAACAAACTAAATATTTTTCATGCTGGTGGAAGAATGCACAGATACATTGACATTTCTGTATAGTATGGTCAATCTGAGCATACAACCATTGTGGGAACTTGATTTGCTATAAAAAAATGACTAGTCTGTAACTAATGTTGAAGTCTCCCTGTAAATTGGTGATTTGTACCAAGCATGCTTCACCCAAAAACAAGTCTTAAATAAAAATAAGATACCTATTTGATTAATGATCTCAAAGGTTTCACATTGCCAAAAGTAACTTACTTACCCTTTGTGTTGCTTGAGTCATAGCCTGTTCTGCAGAAGTAGTAACTTTACAGAATTTTACACTTTAATTTATTTCATTTAAGGAAATTGCAGGTATCTACCCAGCCAAAGTAGAGATGAAGAGCCTCCTTGTGGCAAAACTATCTTCCTGATTATAGTTGTCTGTTTCAAAAGCTCTACTTTTACTAAAGTGTAAAATGAAGTGCTGAAAGTGACAACTTAATTCTCTTGGAGTACAGCTAGTTGGCTCAGAACTAGCCATTCAGGAGCGAGACTACTTGTATCCTATTTGTGAGTTTTGTATTATAGTGTTGTCATATGTAGTTTGGTGTGATCGTTTTAGCAGAATGTGGTGTGTGTGTGTGTGTGTGTTTGCGGGGGGGATTACGTCTTTACATACATACATTCATACAGATATTTCAAACATGGGCAATAAAGCCCTTCTAGCCTGCCAATATACCAAAACAGATGTTCCCATAATAAGTGTCCAGGCTCTTCTTAAAAATATGTAAGCTAGTGTTTGCTTTAATGTAATGTGGTAGTCTGTTCCATGCATCAGCTACTCTTGTCAGAGAACCAGTTAGTACACTTCTTATTCCTATAGAATATTCTACATAGGTTGTTTGATGATTCTCTACTTCTTTTTGAAAACCTCAAGTATTCCCAGAGATAGATGTCTCTAAATGCCATACATACCTGAATAACGAATAGTCTTAAATATCTATACCAGATGCTGTACAAGTTTACTTTAGTCTTTCAGAATAACTTAAATTTTCTCTTCCATGGATGCCCTTGGTATTTTTCCACTGTACTCTTTTCAGTTTACTCATACTTGTTTTCTTATAAGGTTTCCATATTATTCCACACTCCAGGTTGGGTCTAACGTAACTAACAAACAGACTTCATCATTTATGATTTCCTAGACTTTATACACTTTTTATACAGCCTATAGTTCTGTAACTGTCATTAACCAATTGGTTGATATGATTTTGTAAATCGGTTTGTCCTCCTGTGTTAAACTGATGTAAACAGAGTTTAAATATCTTTAGCATAGTCTGGTTACAGGTTTGGCTGTATTCAGATCTGTTTCTGTGATTCCTGTGTTTCCTGCTATGCCATCTTGTGTTGGCCAGGGCCTGCCTGCACTTAGTGGGTGTAAGTGAACTGGTTGGAATTAGTCTGGCATAGGGTGTTGAACTAAGAGCTCAGAGGCAAGGGCTGATTGGTCAATTACAGTGTTTCTGTTTTACTTTTGTTTTTGTGGTATTTAAACCCAGCATTTGTTCAGGTTTGTGTTTGTTTGCATGTCGTGCACTGCCACTGTGCTGTTTTAACTCTTTGTGAGCTATCTCAGCTGCATTATTTCCCTTACCAGCACTCCTGTGGAAGTGAGGCCCTTGCTTGCAGCTACTGTATTGATTTTATCCAACCTACTCACACCTATAGGTACTCTCTTCAGATAGTACCCACTCTACAGTCCTTGATCTTTCTTCCACAGATTCTGACAACTATGGACAGAGAATTTCCTATGGTTTCTCCTGCTAGTCTGGTTGATGCGGGCATCCTGAGATAGTGTAGCAACTGCCTTATGTACATACTACTACCACCCAGGAACACAGTATGTGAGAGATGCAATTACATTAAGAACCTAGAATCCTTGTTGTCTCAGTCACAAGCCAGTACATCTGGCACTGAGAAGGTTGTCTCTGCAAACACTATGAACACCACAACTCTAACACCACCCACACCTGTACAACACACTCTTACATATGCGGAAGTTCTCAAGAAAAACATATCCAAACAAAAGATACCGCTAAAGCAAAAACGCACAAGCATATCACAACCAACAGCACCAAGCCTCACACATAGTACACGTGCCTGTGTCTCACAGTCTCTAAGGCCCAGCCACAAACCCAACATACTAGTCATAGGAGACTCGATTGTGAGACACACAGATGTGTCCCTCATTAGGCTAGAGGAGGAGAAAGAAATGGTAACTTGCTTATCGGGTGCAAGAACCTGCCATATCACGCACACACTCAAGTCTGTTAACAACAGGTATTGTTATGACTGTCGTAGTCCATGTTGGTGTGAATGAATTGAGATATATCTCTCTGGACTATATGAAGAGAGACATGATTGAGCTCGCTGAATATATGTCCCAGGCAGGTATGTCCCTAGCCTTAAGCAGCATCCTACCATCACCCAGAATGATGCCTCAATACAAACAGAAAATGATTGACTTTAACAATTAGCTTAGTTTCTGGTGTCATTCCAAGGGAATCCAGTATCTGACAGCCTGGGAGGATATGATTGACAGACCACGATGCTTTGCCAGAGATGGCCTTCATCTGCCTCCCCTGGGTTTCAGGCTTCTGGCAAAGGCTCTTGCCTCCCCCATAGTACATTTTTTAGGCAAAGTCACGAGCACAAAATTACCAACATGAAAAATTCTTCTTAATGAAATTTAAAGGTCATGCTACTAAACACTAGGAGTCTTAGCATGAAACTGCACTCATTGCAAACATTCCTTGCCCTGGAGGATGCTGACATTTGTACAGTCACTGAAACCTGATTCAAAGGTGCAGAGAGCACCCCAGCCTTACCAGGTTATTCATCCTACCATACTTTCAAACCCCAATCGAAAGGCTACAAAGCTAAAGGAGGTGGAGTTTCAGTATTTATCAAAGACATACCCACTTCCAGACTGGTCAAACAGCATGATGCACAGGAGGCACTCCAACTACAGTAAACTGCTGACAAAACACCTGTTCAAATCATAACTAGCTAAAACGCCCAACCATCACTCAGGACACCCACTCCAACTATCTGGACATACTTTAATCCATAAAGATTCAACACTCTACCATGATCCTGGGTGAGTTTAACTACACAACCATAGAGTGGAAGACCTAGTCTAGCCCAAACATGAATGCCCAGAGATTCCTTTGCTTTGTCAATGCCAGTGCATTGGATCAGCTGGTCGACACCCCTACGTGAGGTGAAAATATCCTGGACCTGGTTCTAACCAACATGAGTAGCCACTGTAGTATCCCTACAGTGTCATCTTCCTTGGTAACAGCCAACCATGAAGTGATCACTTTCAAAGTCATCATCTCTCCTGACCCCCCCCCCCCCCCATGTCAGGGTCAAACAAAAATTTTTTCCAGAGCTGACGACAGTCTCCTGAGAGCAGGTATAAGAAGCTTCACAGCCACAGTCCCTTCAGTTGGTACTAGCAGTAATGTCTAAACCTACACCAAAAAACTATGTGAGCACCTGCATTTTATTTATTTATTTATTGACATTTGTTAACCGGGTTGGTCCAGCTGGGCCAGAGGCCCATTTTCAGTGGAGACCCGAGGAGAAAAGCTCCAGTTACAAAAGAAAATTTAGGATCACATAGGTAACAAAATAGAAAGTAGCAAAACCAAGTGACACTCCCAAAACATATTAGTACTAATTTGATCGTAATCAAACATATTTAGATCACTCTAAGAAAAAAAATCACAATGAAATAAATAGATGAACTATATGTACAAACAAGTTATATACAAGTGATCAGATTTATTGCTTATACTTCCTAGGAAGGTATATTTGCTTTAAGGAGCTCAGGGTGAAGAAGCACCATTGGATAATGGGGAAATTAGGTAGGTTCTGTAAGCAGGGACAAGATCTGGTATTGAGAAGATAAAGTTTGAGTTCCTTTTTAAAGTGTGCAGGGTGCATGATGGAGCATATGTGTAGAGGAAGTTTGTTCCAAGTATGGGATATTGAGCAGTTGTATAGTAGTTTGCCTATATTCTTCTTTGGATGATCTACATTCAGAAGTTGCTGGTTAGAGGTGCGGAGGGTTCTAGCAGGGGTGTAGGTAGATAAAAATGTAGTGAGAGCTGGACAGGATGAAGGTATGTATATAATGTAGTGAATAACCTGAAATTGAGAAAGCAGTAGTTGAGGGAATTTGAGCCATTGTAATGAGTTTAGGGCAAGGCAGTGATGGGAGTTCTAGGGCAGAGTTAGTAATGAATCTTGCAATTTTGTGGTAAGTTTGTTGCAGTTTGTACATAGTAGTAGCTTGTATATTGGTTAGTATTGGGGCTGCGTAGAGATTTATGGGCAGGAGGAAGGACTGTGCTAAGGAGAGTCTAGCATTTGGAGTAAGAAATCTTTTGTTGCGATAAAGCAGGCCAAGTTTCTGGTGTGTTTTTTTTTTTATTCCTTGCAGTAAGTGTAAGTTAAATTTGAGTTTGTCATCAATAATGACGCCCGGCAGTTATGTGTGTGGTTCAGGTTTTATGATAGTGTTGTTGGAGGATGTTATAGTAAATGTGGAGTTATGGTTTGAAAGTGAGCGGGGAAGAAAGAGCCAAAGCTTGGTCTTCTTGGAGTTAAGGATAAGAAGATTGTCAGATAACCATTTCTCTGTGGATAGAAAGGGTGTGAAGGTCTGTAATACTACTGGAGATGGAGATGAGTGTAGAGTCATCTGCATATTGTATAAGAGAAGATTGTCTGCAAGAGGTGAAGAGTTAATTTGTAAAGATGTTGAATAGAAGGGGACCCAAGAAATAGCCTTGTGGAACACCCGTTGGAACAGATATATAGTGAGTGCAGGAGGAGACCCATTTGACAGATTGCTGCTTACCAGAGAGATAGCTGGAGAACCAGGCAAGGGAGGTAGAAGATGGGTTGAGGTTAGATAGCTTAGTAAGGAGTATTGAGTGAGAGACTGTATCGAAGGCTTTGGAAAGGTCAAGGAAGAGGCAGGTTATTAGTTGATTGTTATCAAGGACTTTGGCTATGGTATGAGTGAAAGACAGGAGGGTGGTGGATGTGCTGTGGTAGGGATGGAACCCATGCTGAGTGGGAGTGAGATGGTTGTGTTGGAGAAGGTGATTGAGAAGTTGTGAGTGAATGCATTTCTCGAGTATCTTAGAGAGGGGAGAAATAATAGCAATGGGACAATAGTTAGATAAGTGGAGTTGCCACCCTTAAGTAGTGGGATAGTAAAGAAGGATTTCCAAATAGCAGGAGCTGTAGCTTCATTTATAGATCTGTTAATGAGAATGGATATAAGATAGGCTATAGATTCTGCAGCAAGTTTGAGGAATGTAGAAGGTAGGTTATCGGTAGAGGGAGAACATGGTTTAAGTTTTAGAAGAAGAGATTTAATGTAAGAAGTTGACACAGGTGTAAATGAGAAGAGATTCTGGTTGTGGGGATTGATGGAGGCAGTGGTAGTTGCAGTGTTAGTGTTAGAGGGAGTGAGGTTTTGGATGGTGTCAATGAAGAGTGTGTTGAGTAGGGTAGCAATTTCTAGAGGAGATTTGTTGGGGTAAGGCGAGGGTTGCCGGGGTAGAGTATTTTGTTAAGAGTAGTCCAGAAATTGCGAGTGTTGGATCTGTTTAGTTGAGAAGAGTTGTAGTAAGATTTTTTGTCTTTAGTGACTAATTTCTTGACTAGATTACATAGTTGTCTGTATTTATGTAGAAGGGGAGTATGCCTAGTTTTAAGCCATGCCTTCCAGGTGCTATCCCTGTCATGCATCAGTGCTCTAGCATCTTTGGAGAGCCATGCAGCGTAGTCTGATTTAATTCTAATTTTCCTGGAGGGAGCAAGGGAATTAAGGGTATCTAGCAAAATGTTGTTAAATGTACTGACTGCATCATCAAGAGGGATGTGTTTAAGGATGGACCAATCAAAACTAGATAGTATGAAGTTAAAGTTGGGTGTTATTGAAGTTAGAGAGCTTACGACAGTCTCTGTATAGGTGGAGTTTGTGTGCCTGGGAGGTGTCTGAGGATAGAGGTGGCGAGGTGATCACTTAAAAAGTCAGGTAGGGTACATGTGCCATGGTAGAGGTGGAGGGAGTTTGTGAGTATCCAGTCAATGGTGGAGCTAGAAGATAAGTCTTTATTGAAATGTGTGGGATGTAAGCAGTTGATGGAAACCATGTAGGTTGATTTGAGGAGAGTTGCTAGTAAGTTTGGGTCAGTCTGTATTGACATCACCAAGAATGAGAGCTTCATAGTCTAAGTTGTGGCCAAACCAGGATAGGATATTTTCGAGGGTGAGTATATTATTTCCAGGGGGGATGTAGATGGTGGTGACAGCAAATTTCTTGTGTAGATTTAGATGGCAGTTTAGGATGAGAAGTTCAGCAGGATGGAAGTTGGGGATGGGGATAGTGACAGGAGACAAGTTTAGGCTATCTGAGTAGAGTATGGCTACACCACCACCTTTTTTGGGGATCTATCAGCACGAAAGATGATGTAACCAGGTGGCAGTATTTCACTGTTAGTGATGTGTGACTTGAGCCAAGTTTCGGACAAGGCAAGGATGTTAGGGTTTGTATGGACTATCCAGGAATGTAGCTCTGAGATCTTGTTAGACTTTGAATATTTATAGAATATATGGATCGGTGTTTATGTGCTGAAGTCTGTTTTGTCTGAGTATGGGTATGGTTAGGGATGTGAGCAGAAGGGGTGGGAGTGGGGGGATTATGAAAGGACTGAGGGCCTGGGTTAGGGTGGATGTCACCAGAAAGTAGAATGTTATTTGTAAGATGTGTGAGTGGAGTATATGGTAAAAAGAGGAAGATGATTTTTGGTTTGGGTTTGAGGGTAATCATTTGGTTGTGAAGGAGGGTAAATTTGTGAAAATTGGAGGAGGCGAAACTAAAGAGAGATGGGGAGATAGCTGAGTAGGAAGTAGTTAATAGGATAGTGTGGGAGGTAGAGGTGGGGGAACCTTTAAGTGGACTGGGGAGGTAGGACTGATTTGAGTGAAATGAGGTTAAAGCTGAAAGGTATAAGACTAGTGTAGTGGCAAAGAAGAGCAGTTGCATTGTTAGGGGGATTATTGAGAGTTTGTATAGGGAGTGAAAATGAGTAGGGAAGGAAGTGAGGTGGATGGTGGTGGAGTACAAGCAAGAAATGTGTTGTGAGAGGCTGAGCTGACAGGAAGGGGAGGGAAATGGAGAGTATAAGTGTAATTGATGTAGGGGTGTGTGGGAATGGGGGTAGGGTAGGGGACCGAAGTGAGCCCGGGTATAGCGGGGCTACACCCCTGGAGAAAATACTAGAAACAATCAGGAAATCGGGTATGTTAAGGTAGATGTGAGATTGAGAAGGCAGGGAGCAGAGGTACATGGGATGTACAGCAGAAGATTAGAGTACCAAACCAGGGGCCAGACACTCGAATAGAGGAGTGCAGTTGTCTGGAGGAGGGACCAGAGAAATGTGCAGAGGAGGGCACTGTTGTCAGAGAGCTTGAGACAGCTGGCTAATTCAAGGTGAAGAGCAGGATACAGAGAGCAGAGGCAGACAACAGGGAGCGGTTCAGAGATTGTGCTAGCTTACAGCCAGGACAGGAGCATCAGTACAGATATTGAATACAGTATTTATTACTTTAGGCTGCACATACATAAATTATTTTCTTGATATTCTAGAGGGGACCCACGCAGGGCAATTTGACTGTAGGAGGTTCAGGCTGGGTCTGTCACAAGACTTGAATACTGCAGAGACTATTGCTATCATAAATTATTTTCTTGATATTCTAGAGAGGAATACCCACGCAGGGCAATTTGACTGTAGGAGGTTCAGGCTGGGTCTGTCACAGGACTTGGATACTGCAGAGACTACATAGCTGTATGGACTCAGTAATATCTGACAGGACCAAATCATCTTTCTCAAGGAAGAGTAAACCTGTCTGATGGACAGCAGCAATAAACAAACTCTATAATAAAAGGAAAAAACATTGCTGTCCAGGACCAAGAAGAAGCAGGTGCCAAGTTGGAAGCAATCACTCCTTTGTCTGAACCAGCAAATAAGGTCAGTGTTGAAATCCTCTAAGGCCAACTTTGAGTTCAAATTGGCCACATCCACCAAGGACAGTCACAAGGTCTTCTTCAAAGACGTCTGCAATCCCAAAGGTAACACCCAAATCTACTGTGAACTGGTGGTCAATAACACCACATACACAAACGCCATAGATATAGCCAACCTGCTGGCAGACAGGTTCAATGAAAACTTCATCCCCCTCTCCACCATCAGTAAACCAGGACATTCCCAGCACCTGCCCCACTCCCCTCATCACCAGCAAGCAGGTCTTTAATGCCCTCTCAAAGGCAAATAATTTAGTCTTCACGAGACCCGGCAACAGCCCTGACTGTATCTTATATGAACTCAGGCGTGAACTCTCAGCTCCATTAGGCACTGTATTAGACCAAAGCCTGAGTACAGGCTTAGTCCTAGCTGAATGGAGGACAGCCACTGTCATCCCTCTACACAACGGTGGAGTGTCCACTGACCTAGGCAATTATAGGCCCATCAGCCTAACTAACCTGATCTGCAAGGCCATGGAGCGCATTATCATAGACCTTATAAACAAGGACATTGGCAACCTCCAAACGCTTGACCCCACACAGTTTGGTTTTGTCAAAGGAGATCATGCCTGTTAAACTTGGTCGACTTCTTCAAAACAGTCACCAAAGCCATGGATGAGGGGAAGACGGTGAACACCACCTATCTTGACCTACCTAAAGCCTTTGTCACTATTCCCCACTTGGGCATAATAGAGGAACTCTGCCAGCTAGACATCAACCTGTATGTTACCAGATGGGTAACTAACTGTCTCACTGATGGAACCCACTCAAGTCAAAATAGGGGAAGCCACCTCTAGTAGTAGACCTGTAATGAGTCGTGTACCCCAAGGATCTGTATTTGGGCCTCTTCTGTTTGGGATATACTTTTCTGAGGTGCAAGCCAAAACCAGTGATCTGTGGCTTACAAAGTCTGCAGATGACTGCAAGCTGGGCACTGTCATAAATTGACTTAGTGATGTGAACATCTTCCAAGAGGGCCTTACGCAAACTAATGAATGGTGCCAGAAGCATGGCCTCAAACCGAATGCCAAGAAATGCATCATTATCCCCTTTAGGGAAAATTACATCCCCACTAATTATTACATTAATAACAACATACTAAGCACACACTCAGCTGTGTGGGAAGTGGGCACTCAGGTGGATAGCAACCTGACATTTGACCATCACGTTGCCTCTGTTGTATGGAATGCTTTCTTTATGGCCCACCTCATAAGTAAGGATATTTCATCCAGGAACAAGGAGGTCATAACATCCCTGTACTCCTCCCTTATCAGACCCATTATCAAGTATAGTGCCCCCTTTGGCATGTACCTTGCCAAGCACATAAAACAGCTGGAGAGACCACGGAGGTTCCTGACCAGGAAAATCCAGGGTCTCAAACACCTATTCTATACAGATAGGCTAAAATCCCTGTCCCTCTACTCAGTCTCGTACAGACCGCTTATAGGTGACCTGTGTCTGGCATACAGGGTGATCTGAGACCCAGCCTTGATGGAGTTGCTACATATCCGTAAGTCAGACTTCACTCGTACAGTCCGTATGCAAAGCCTCAACCTGGTCTGTGATATTAATAGAACTTGTTGGTGGGATAGATTTGTGACCCAAAGACTCCCCCATCTGTGGAGTAGACTCCCTCTCCATGTCAAGCAGAGTACCTCTCTAGCCCTCTTTAAGAGGAACCTGGATGACTGGATGGGAAACAGATAATACACCCCTGGGATCCTGCTTGTGTCCCTACTGGACAGGGGAAACAGGTGCTGGCTTTGTGGGAACATGGGCAAAATTCTTGGCTAGGCTTATGAGGGCCTCCGGGCCAATAGCCTAGTATCAGCCTATAAACTCCATGATCACTGCACATCAGTGGTGGTAAAATTTGACATGAAGTAACAGTAATTTCTTTAAGAACACAAACAGTGTCTGTTGTATTCCATTCCACGGTAGGCTTTTTTTTTTTTTTTTTTTTTTTTTTTAACAGTCTGAAGCAATTGTTCCTAAACATACTTTGTAATGGTGTTGAATATTTTCCAGTCTATTTCGGGTAAATTATGTTCCTAGCCATTATTATTCTTCCTTCCTCTGTTTCATGCAAGAAACGTATGAATTCCAGTAGGTCATCATTACTTGACTGTGGTGGTTTATACACTCCAACAATTGTTATATGTTCCTGGGATGTCTTTATTGAGTCAATATAAAAAAATCTACAATATTGGTGTTATCAGCAAGCATGTAATAATAACAGGTCTTATTACAATCTTTAATCCCTGCCCTAAGCATCTCCATTTGATTTTTTTTGTTAGAATGTTTGTTATGGTAAAAATATTTATATTCTGACAGAACTGGTTCCCAGTCATTGTTCTTTAACCACGTTTCTCAAACAATAACAGCATCAGGTTTGTGAGAACATAGCAAATTTTCCAGTAAAACAACTTCATTATTAATGCTCCTGGCATTAACAACCATCAGAGATGCATCAAATATTGCTATCTGAGATCTGCTAAATTTTCGACCTGGCAGAAATCCTACCTCGTGTTTGTCAAATATTAGAAAGTATCTGCTGCAAAAATTCTCTTCCCTGATCTTGACAACTTTATGCCATCCTGTGTAAACATGTGTGCCCAAATTTAGTCTCAGATGCTCTACAGGTTTCTATTTTTTAAAATGGGACATTTTTTCATGCAAGTATTTACCCAAAAAAAATCTTTTCATTCAGACTGACCTGACTCTTCTTTCTGTATGTGATTTGTGAAAAATGTGTCCTAACACCTGTACAAGCTATGCTGTCTAAGAGGGCTGCAAGTCTTTGAACTTTGACTGCACAGGAAAAGTATAATTTTTAGTATAGTAGCCCTGAAAGCTATGGTGTCATCTGTCTGCAGACAACATGAAGATACCCTCGTCCTGACAGATGGTTATTCTAGCGTGCATATTTAACTATGCCATTTTAATTTTGCAGAGGGAAGAGGAAAAGAAATAAAGGGTTAAAGAAACTAAGGTATTTGACAGATTTTATATGTTGACCAAAGTAAAGAAAGTTAGCAATTCAGATATTTTGCTTATCTCTTGTGGAACTTCCATATTAAGAGGGAATATGGCCTTGGTTTATTTTTGGGAATAAGTACATTTCTGTTAAAATGGTTGTTTTTGGATAGTAGGTATAACCTATTGGGTATTAACCTGCATTCCTTTCTTGAAATGGGGTAGCGTAACATAAGCATCGCAATTTTTTAATAGTAAGGCACACAATAGATTCAGGTGCTGTAACTTCTGTATTTCATCATCTCCACTGTTTTCCAAGGCATCTTGGTTTTCTTAATATGAATTATGTAATTTAGTATTTCTGCAGAAGGCTATGATGTGTTGGATAGATTTTTCTCATTTTCCCTTTTGAAAGCTCCCAGACCCAAGAAGCTGATCTAGATTCTGTTTCAGAATGTGCAGCCATCTGTTTTTTTTTTTTTGTCTGTAGTAAGAGCATGGCTTTTGTTAGAGTATGGAGGAAAACAGTTGAACTGATTTCCCTGTAGAGCAGGAGGCAGTGGTGCAGAAACTATTGTATTTTTGATGCTGCCTGCTGACCACCAACTCTCACTTCTTTTGGGGCCATCATACAAGCAACTATCGGGGGGTTTGTAGTAATGTCCCTAACTCTGCCTCCAGTAGCTAATGTAAGCATCCACATTACTGTGGAACATTGTGTGCCTTTCGCTGCTGTGTTCATACTCCCATACACATCCCCAATGGGAGTTGCCATTATTAGCTTGGAATGCCTTCCCTTGTCCCACAGTCCTGCAGTCATTGTTATCATGCAAGTCTCTTGTTTGCACAGGAGCAATCTAGCTGACCAGGTCCACCATTTCCCTACCTCCAAGATGGGTGAGTGGGTGTGACCCTTTCATTTTCCCCCTCCCTAGCTTGGTTCTTCCAGTCCCTGAGCTGCTAATGAACTCTGGTCATCTGGGTAGTAGTCGGCTTCATGCTTGTATGGCACAGATCCAGGGTATTATTTTCAAAATTTTCTTAGCACGATTCAGACTTTTAATGCCTGTGTTGAACTCTGACATGTGAGCTGTAATTTAGTAGGATAACAACCTTTGAAGCGGTCACCAAAGCCGTAGATGAGGGTAAGGTGGTTCACACAGTCTATCTAGATCTCACCAAGGCTTTCGACACTGTCCCCCACTCTGGAATTATAGATAAACTCACTAAATTAGGTATAAATCCCTATGTCACAAGATGGGTTGTCATCTTGCTCACTGACAGAACCCACACTGTGAAAGTAGCAGACTCTAAATCCAACTTCAGACCAGTGACAAGTGGAGTACCACAAGGTTCAGTCCTGGGTCCTCTCCTGTTTGGTATCTACTTCTCTGAAGTACAGGCTAACACAGAAGGTCTTTGGCTAACAAAGTTCGCAGATGACTGCAAACTAGGAGCCATAATCAAAACTCCTAACGATGTGGACATCCTACAGAAGGGCCTCACTGAGACAGATGCCTGGTGTCAAAGCCATGTCCTCAAGCTCAATGCCAAAAAGTGCATTGTCATCCCTTTTGGTAAAAACTCTGTACCCATGAGCTACCATATAGGGGGTAGTCTACTTAACACCGAAAGTGTGATGAGACCTTGGGACACAGGTGGACAGTAGTTCCTCCTTTGATATTAAGTATTTTCTTCTGATTTTTTGTTAAGTTTTGCTGCTTTGCCGCCTACTTTTTGGCATTTTCCGGCTTGCTAAAGTTTATATCTGTAACAGTAACAGTACTTGGGACACATCCAGAGCCTATTTACTGCATTTCCTGTGTTGCACTTAATTTAAAATAGTTTTTTTCTCTAAAAACTTCATTTTACCTGATTTTGGCCTAGCTCAAGTGTGGGGTCATTTATTGCACTGTTGTGATTATTTTGCTGCTTGTGTATCTCTGCTACCTTTAAATTACAAAACAAAAAGAAAAAACAAAACAAAAAAATCTTTTTTTCCCACTTTCTGAAAGTTCAGTTACAGATTTGCTGTTCTGAACTGTTTGGAAGTTTCTAGAAGGCCAGTGCTTGCTTGGGCTAAAGGGAAGTCTCTGTGTTCACCAGTGGGAGTGGTTAACACTGAACAGCCTGCCTGTCCCTGGAGGACTGGTTACTACCTAGAAGCTGTAGTTTTATTGGCCATTTTGGGTCAATTCTAAACTCCTTGATCTGTCTCTCTTAAAACCCTACAACTCTCTTTTTGCGCGATTTTGCGCACTGAGCAGCGTCGGGCAGCGCCGCCTAAACAGGTTTAAACTATTCCAGGCTGCACAAAGTCTACTCTTCACTTTTTCCCTTAGAACTGTTCAAACTCTCAAAGTAATCACTCTATTCTCTTTCTAAAGCTCTGCACTTTCTCAGCTCTTATAAGGAAACACTAACTAACTAAAGCACTACACCCTCCTTGACTTCTCATAAGTATTAGGCTCCCGATTGGTCCTTTGTGATCAAGTGAAAAATCAGTTCCCTTCCCTAATCTGATCAGTAAAAAAACAATTCCCTATACTAATCTGGTATGTCCAAGGGTCATTTTCAAGGTTACTCTCCAGTCCAGCTGGTAAATTTGGGAATTTTGAGGCAATGTTGCAATTGCCTTATGTACACAGACAACCCTCTCCTCCTTCCAACAAACTCTAATACATGTGAGAGATGCAGTTACACAGCCAAACTGGAGGCAGAGCTCTCTCAACCCAAGACTGGCACAGTCAGTCAGGAGGAAAAGGTAACCACCTACACCACAAATCCAGTCTCACACAGACCTATTGCATCTGCATACCCAACACATAAACACAGAAAAACATACTCGGAGGCTCTAAATAAAAATCTGCCTAAACAGCAAAGACCTCCTAAGCAGATATCCAAGCAACAGCCACCCCTCAACAATACCCACGAATCACATATCTCTCAAATCAGTGTGCCTCACAGTCACAGCCTTTTAGGCCAAACAACACACCAAATACACTTGTTATAGGGGACTCTATTGTCCAGCACACTGACGTCCCGCTCACCAGACTGAACAAGGAGAAGGTCACTGTAAGCTGCCTGTCGGGTGCCAGGATCCGCCACATAATGCAAGCACTCAGGTCACTCCAAAGCAAGTACAAGTATGACTCCGTCATTGTCCATGCTGGTGTGAATGACCTGAGACGTACCTCCCTGGACTACATGAAAAGAGACATAGAGGAGCTCTCTGACCATGTAGCCCAGGCTGATATGACCCTGACCTTGAGTAACATCTTGCCCTCACCAAGAGTGATGCCATAGTATGAAGACAAAATGATCAGTTTCAACAATTGGCTAAAGTATTGGTGTCATTCAAAGGGGATCCAGTGTCTGTCAGCCTGGGATAATATGCTCGACAAGCCACGTTGCTTCGCTAGGGACAGCTTGCACCTGTCACCCTTAGGCTTTCGTATACTGTACAAGGCTCTTGCCACCTCCATAGTGCCTTTTTTAGGCAAGGCTCAAAGGACAAACCCACCTCCATAGACAACCCAAGGATAAAAAACTAAAGGTAATGCTACTCAATGCCAGAAGTCTAAACCTCAAGATGCACACACTCGAGGCTCTCCTCAGTATGGAGAAAATCGACGTCTGTGTAGTAACAGAAACCTGGTTCAAGGCTCCTGAGAGCACCCCAGCACTACCAGGTTATAACTCATACCATGCGTTTCGGCCCCAAAACTCAGACCGAAGCACAAAAGGAGGGGGAGTATCTATATTCATCAAAGATACCTACACCTCCAGGTTAGAGGCACTGCACGAAGCATCGGAAACCATCCATGTGCAACTACAAGTGGGCAAAACTGCCTTTCAGATTGTAGCCTGCTACAGAACACCCTCCCTATTACAGGAACCCCACTTGGCATTCCTGAGAACACTGGAGAATATGAAGGTCTCTCCAAACACTATGTTATTGGGTGACTTCAACTACCCAAACATTGACTGGGAAAACTACTCAAGCCCAAACACCCTCGCCCAACGGTTCCTTGAATTTATAAACTCTAATGCAATGGAACAACTGGTCACCACTCCCACAAGAGGGAGAAACATATTGGACCTGGTCATCACCAACATGGGGACTCTATGTTCCACACCAGAGGTAAACCCCTCATTGGTAAGATCAGACCATAAACAAATTTCCCTGGACATCCATATCCCGTCCCCACCCCCAACCAAGGAAATCACTGTAAAGAATTTCTCAAAAACCAACTTTGCACTTCTCAAGACTGAGGTGGAATCCTTCAAAGCCCCTGGGCCAGAGGATAATACAGCCCAATCCGCAGAATCCTTTACAAATGCATTCTATGAGCACCTGCAGGAATGCATGGATCGTGCTATTCCCAAATAAAACCAAGACTCACTCCTGCAAAAACAGGAGACCGGTCTGGTGGGCCCCGGCCATAAATAAGCTATACAACAGAAGGAAGAAGCTACTACATGACAGAGCAAAATCCCTAAAAGGGAAGGCATCTCTGATCAGTATTAGCAAGAAACTTCGATCCCTCATAAAATCATCAAAGGCCAGTTTCGAAAGAAAAATTGCCCTAGACACTAAAGATAATCACAAGGCCTTCTTTAGTTATGTCAGGAACATGGGCGGAAACTCCCAGATATTCTCTGAATTGTTGCATAACGGTACAAAATATACCGAACCTACAGACATAGCCAACATCCTGGCAGACAGATTCAGCGCAAACTCCCCCCCCCCTTCCCTCCCAAAGGAGCAAATGCCTATCCCAACTGAATGTAACCTCCCTGATATCACAGATGCACAGGTGAAAGCTGCCCTCTCCAAAGCAAAAAAACAGCATCTATGGGACCGGACGGTGTCCCAGGCTGTGTCTTACATGAGCTCCAAGAAGAACTGAACCCTCACATTAAGTCACTGTTCAAACTTAGCCTTACTACAGGATATGTACCCAAAGAATGGCATACAGCTACAGTGGTCCCACTCCACAAAGGTGGTGCCACAACGGACCCTGGAAACTATCGCCCCATAAGCCTGCCTAGTCTGGTCTGTAAAGCTATGGAGCGTATTATCATGGAACTCATAAACAAAGACATTGGGAGCCTCCAGACACTGGACCCTACTCAATTTGGCTTTGTTAAGAGCAGATCTTGCCTCTTAAACCTTGTTGATTTCTTTGAAACAGTTACCAAAGCCATAGATGAGGGCATGGTAGTCCACACAGCCTACCTGGACCTTGCAAAAGCCTTTGACACAATACCCCACTCGGGCATCATAAATAAGCTTACCAGCTTAAATATCAACCCCTATATCACAAGATGGGTTGCAAACTGGCTCAGAGATAGAACCCACATGGTCAGAATCGCAGGTGCCATGTCCGAATCCAAACCAGTTACAAGTGGCTTCCCACAGGGCTCAGTTCTGGGACCTCTCTTGGTATATACTTCTCTGAGGTTCAGGCTAACACGGGGGGATTATGGCTGACAAAGTTCGCAGATGACTGCAAACTGGGGGCCATAATCGAATCTCCAGCTGACACAAGCATCCTCCAAAAGGGTCTCACAGAGACGGATGCTTGGTGCCAGAGCCACGGCCTCAAGCTAAATGCTAAAAAGTGCATAGTCATCCCCTTTGGGAAAAACAAGGTGCCCACAAATTACCACATAGGTGGTAATCCATTAAGTATGGAAGAAGTAATTCGAGATTAGGGGACCAACGTAGATAGTAATCTCTCCTTTGATAATCACATTGCCAAAGTGGTTAGAAAGACCTTCTATATAGCCCACCTCATCGCGAAAGGGTTCGCATCTAGATCAAGAGAGGTCATTGTGCCCCTCTACTCGTCACTCTTCAGGCCCATAATTGAATACAATGCCCCTTTTGGGATGTACCTTATCCGACACCTGCAGCAACTAGAGAGACCCCAAAAGTACCTCACCAAGAGGATCATGGGCTACAAGCAGATGTCCTATGCAGCTTGACTAAAGAAACTCCAGCTCTACTCAGTTGCTTACCGCCTACTCAGAGGCGATCTATGCCTGACGTACAAAGCCATGTCAAACCCAGAATTAATGGACATGCTCCACCTCAAAAAATCCAAGTCCCTTAGAGCTACACGCTCCAGGGACCTAAACCTCAGCACAAAAATAAATAGGACATGCTGGAGGGACAGATTAATTTCCCAGAGGCTCCCCTCACTCTGGAATAGAATCCCAATTCATGTTAGACATAGCCCCTCACTGACCCTCTTCAAGCGAAATCTGGACGCGTGGATGGGAAATCGCAAATTCACCCCTGGGATCTCTTCTGTGTCCCTGCTAGACAGAGGCACAGTAAACTATTCTTAAAAGGGTACCTTCTGTGACCTACATTACAGAGGCACAGTAGGCTAATCTAATAGGGAGATGGAAGCCAAATACACTCTGGCTAGGCTTATAAATGCCCTAGGGCAGATTGCCTAGTATCTACCTATGAACCTATGAAACCTATAATCACATTGCCACAGTAGTCAGGAAATCCTTCTACATGACACACCTCATCACAAAAGGTTTCTCATCCAGGAAAAAAAGCAGTCATTGTTGCCCTCTACTCGGCACTCATTAGACCCATTATAGAGTACAATGCCCCTTTTGGTATGTACCTCACAAGACATCTACAACAACTGGAAAGGCTGCAGAAATACCTCACAAAGAGGATTACCAGCCTCAACAGATGCCCTATGCAGACAGTCTCAAAAAACTCCAGCTTTACTTCGTCGCATATTGCCTACTCAGAGGCAATCTCTGCCTAACATACAAAGCTATGTCAAACCCAGAGCTGTTGGACATGCTCCTCTTAAAGAAATCCCAATCCCTCCGATCTACACGCTCTAGGAATCTAAACCTTGTCGCCACAGTAAACAGAACATGTGGAGGGATAGATTCCTGTCCCAGAGACTTCCCATACTCTGGAACAAATTGCCTATCTATATCAAACAAAGCTCCTCATTAGCACTGTTCAAGAAAAATCTTGATGATTGGATGGGAGACAGGAAATTCACCCTAGGGATCACTTCTGTGGTTCTGCTCGACAGGGGCACGAGAAAATAATTTACTTGGGTGGTGAAAGGCAGGGTACCGTTTGGCTAGGCTTATATAGGCCCTAGGGCCAATAGCCTAGTACCTACCTATGAAAAACATTGTTTTATACTTCTGTGCTGTTTAGACCAGGTCATACACCAATCTTAAATTGGTTTGCCTTTTATGGTGGAGCAGGAATGTTCTGATGCTTTTGGCTGGAGGAATTGTTGGCCATTTCCATTTAAATTTAGGAAGAGCAAATTTAGAACTTTTGATAATTTTTTAGCAGGTAACTCAATTCTTGACCATCTAATTATTGTTGTGTGTCTGTAGCCAGAGGTTTTAGGTCTGTTTTGCCTTCTACATCATTTGTTTTAAGGTCCAGAGCATGGTATGCTAGTATATCCTTTTACAAGGCTAGTTTGTTTTCTCTTTGCAACCCCTCCTAAGTGAATTTCACTGTGATCTATGCATGTTAGAGACTATGGCTTATGAGTCTGTTTTTTTTTCCTTTTTCTGAGGTTTCAGTCTTGGACTTAAAGGCTTCATATTTTTTTCTGATAACATTCTAAATTTCACAATTCTTTTTTAGCATTGTATTCATTGTTTCCTTGCCCATTGGTAGGGGCTTGTCCTCCTGTTGGATCTCTCATGATGGGGTCTTTGTCCTGCAGCATGTCTTGTACCTTCTATTTGTTCTCAAGCTATGTAGTTAATTAGGGCAGACATTTTAGTTAAACATTTTATGTGATTCTACTTTACATAAGCTTTCTGCAGGAACAGGGGGTAGGATGGCTAGGGCTTGGAAACTGACAGAAATCTCTGCATTCAGATTTCTTTGTTTTACCTTCTAAGATTTGCAGCTGATTTTTCATTTAGGTGTTTACAGCTTATTGATAAACATAATTGTTATGCGTAACTAGACAAGGTACATAAGAAGAAAAGCGTATTTTCAGGTGAAGGGTAGAACCAGAAAAGTTGGGAAAATGAAACACAATGTAATGGTTCAAGTTGTAAAACAGTAGCTGAAAACTGCAGTGGCAAACTTGATGTTGTTAAAGTGATCTTAATGAAGATGAGAGATGGTTTCTTTCGAGTCTTCATCCAGTGTGATGGCTGGAGGGGAGTCCGAAATTAACCATTTGATTAAATAGCATAATATATCTTGCCAGAAAAATAAAAAGATTAATATTTACAGTATTACACTAAGGCCCATGAAATTGTTTTAAGTTTGGGGTTATCTTCCTATATTCAGAATGCTTCAGAAACAAATGAACCACTTTGCTGCATTTTGTGCCTTTAGACAGAAACTTCTTTAAAAGTTGTTTATATAATCATAAGTGGTATTTTATATAGCAACATAGGTGTGAAAGAAGTGAATTGAGGACACAACAGATGTCATTACTTGTTCTGTGGTTTTATATAAAAGCACATGTTCTGACAGCATGTGTAAGAGTCCTTTGATCCACATATTCTGTCTCTCTGCATACCTGTTAGAATAAGCTGCATGTTGTTTAATCAACAACCACATTTTTCTTAACCTGTAATAGATTTTTGTGCCTGCCCATGCAGTTTTTACATTACAGTACACTTGCCTGACAGCAGGAGACAGTAAGTGTAGCTACTCTGTGCTTAATGTGCATTGAGAGCTCTGCCCCCCCTCCCACCACGTTCTCCTTACTGTTTCTCAGCCTGTTTCATTTCCTTTTAAATGTCTCTCTAGAGTCAGACTTCATCACTCATTGTGGTTCCACAGGTCACTGTGTTCTCTGAAAATCTTTGGAGTTCCAGGAGTTGTTAAACTCTACAGTATTCTGCCTGCACCCCCCCCCCCCATCATTCCTGTTCAGGTTGACTGCCCACATCATTCCTGTTCAGTTTGACCCAGTCAGTCATCCTGCCATGATCTTATGCACCAATATTATGTCCCCATTATCTTGCAGTCTCAAATGGGAAGAGCGGTAGCTCCTCTTCCTTCTGGGTTATATCCCTTTCTCTTCATTCTGTGGATCTTTCTGGTGGTTTGCTGTGTATTCCTTCCAACAGCTTGATGTCATTTTCTTTATGTGCTGTACTCATCTGGTGGTCTTGTCAGTGGTGTTTTGTAAAGAGGAAGCATCATCTCTTTACTTCTATAGTCTAAATCCAAAAAACACTGGAATTTCTTCACCAAAGGTTGCTATTCCAAATAAGTTCCAAGAACAAAATACTGAATAAAAAATACTAGCAACCACCAGGCCGTAGTAAAAAAGCTTTATTAATAAAGCTTTTTACTGCGCCCTGGTGGTTGCTAGTAGTAGTTACTCAGTATTTTGTTCTTGGTACTTCTATAGTCTGCCCACCTGAGGGTGTACCCCGGCATTCTGTTGGCTGCTGCCACTACTGCTGTGTCACTCTCCTTCTGTGTCATCCAGTCCGTAACCAACACTCCAATATCCTTTCACTTCTGAGTTGCCATTTATCCATCCCTAGCTAATAATTCACTTGAAAATTATTGTGGCCCAGTAGTAGTATTATGCATTTGTTTGCACTGAACCTCACCTGCCACCTTTCTGCTCAGTTTGCCACCTTTTAGATAATTCCTAGACTCTTTCCTCCCATTATCACTTCTTCATGTATCTTTCTCTCATCAATGAAAATGCTGATCTTGTTCTATGTTTTCTCATGCATGTGTGTAGCTAAAATACTGGAGAGTACCAGATGTGGAGCTGCTCCAGTGGTGTAGAGCGATAAAGCCCTGGCTATGGTCTAGGTGACCCAGCTGACTGATGGAGTGGTAAGGACTATGGGCATGCTTATCCTGGAGGAAAGGGACTGTGGCAGTGTTGAGCTTGGAGCAATTCCTGGGCTGAGCATGTGAGATTGCCAGGGAGATTGGGCTGCGCTGAGCCCTAGGGCAGAGAAATACTCACAAGCCATGCCTCATTGCTTGCCCAGTCTCAGAATATAACATTGCCATGCCATGTGGTAGGACCTAAGAAAAAGTCACGACATTCAAGACACTGTATGTTATCCTGCAGGCTGCTAGTTCCACTCTAAATTTCCTCTTTCCCTCCTCAAAGTAGTAATGATAAATGTGGTCTAAACCCCTTGGAGGTAAAACTGGTAGCATGAGTTAGGAGAGACATCAAGCAGCGGATGTCATCTGCAGGCATACCAGGGGCCAAAAGAAATATACATATATACTGGACTTAGGACAGAACCCTACAGTACTGCAGTCATTACTTTCATGTTCTCGGATGTCATCTCTCTGACCAGAGTCATCTTTGACCTGTTCAATCATGCATCTATCTAGTTCCTCATACTTTCTGTCCAGTTTTCCTTAACCCCTCCTGCTGTCCTGTCAACCTCCTGTGTCAGAATAAGTCAAAAGCCTTGATGGGCCAGTAGACCATGTCTACTGGTACTCCACAGTTACGTTCACTTCTAACTCAGTTGCAAGACTGGATCAGTTATGACTGACAGCTTCTTTTCACCTTGTATCCATGTTGTCTGCTGTCCTGGAAATTGCTGTCCTTGACAAATGTTGCCAACCTTCCCTTTAGGCATCTCTTCATGCCTTTTTCTGCCACTGATGGTAGACTAACAGGTCTGTAGAGACATATATTTTTCCTTCTGCTCTTGTGCAGGTGGCTGAGACTTATCGTCTTCCAGGGCTCCCTACACTGCAGTTGAATCATACATAATCGTGCAACTAGTCATCATACAGAGTACGTTGAAAGTCTTAATCTGTGACTCTGTATGATATTGGGGGAAAAAAGACTTCACCTTATAGTGTGAGTGCATAAAAGCTGAAGTATATAACTTCGGCAGTGTCCCCCTCAGCTGCTCATTAGCTTATTGTTACTCTATGTTTCCTAAGGAATATAAAGTCAGTGATGTAAGAAAAATGTTTAAGATCATATTACCCACAACACCTTTCGACATTATTTATTTAACTGAGACTACGTCTCAGTCTGTGTTCGACCCAATACTTTTCTCTTTATGCATGTTTTAGTATGGGGGCATGAGATTTACACAGGGCTTGCTGATAAGGTTGAGTCTAACTTGAGTCTTCTACATGCCGCCAAGTCTTTCCAGCTTTCCAGGCTCTCGATGTTATTGCTGTCAGTGTTTTTTTTTCTGATATTATACAGTCACCTATTAAAACTTTCGACAAACTCTATATAAAGTCCGGTTGCATAATTTTGTGTGATTTGATTGTAACATAGGGAGCTGTCTTCCAGTTCTTTGGACACTTTTACACTCACCAGTCATCTGTATAAGATATGTGCAATGAAGTCAGCTAGTATATTGGTGAAATTTCTCCAATCCCCCCCCATTGTATTGGACTATGGTACATCCATAAATTCAGTTCTTGTGTGGTCATCTTTGTTCTGTTACCACTGAGATGATCTTCTGTATTGTTCAGTTGATAAAGTTAATCCTGAAGTCTAAAGCTATTGGTGCTGATGGTGTACAGTAAACCACAATGTGGATGGGAAGTGTCCCTTGTGGGAATGGATTAAATGCTTTGAGAAGGAATGAACATTCCACTTGAAATATACTGCAGTGCTGCAGAAACACAAGAAATCCCAATATGTAAGTGGGATGAAGACTGAGAAAGCATAGGTCTTGTGGACTAAAAAACATGGTTCGTGTGAAGTGACATGTCATGCTTATGTAGCTGTGTATTCAATGTGGTGGGTAATACTGGAGTGTAAAACACATTTATTTTAACTTTTTCTCTCTAGTGGAGTTCTGTAAGTTTGTTTTAAACTCTCAATGACTGCGTCCTGATCTTTTGACAAAATTAAGTTATGGCCTCACATTTCAAAGAAATTTTCATTTCTCTGGAGCCGCAAGGCTTGCTAAAGAAATGTAAATTGCAAACTACTCAGCACAAACAACTCTTTACAGTGGTTGTGCGCATTAGCTTCTAAATCTTAAATGGTATTTTATAAGTCATAATAAACACAGGAAGTATTAATTGTGTAATATTTTGTAAGCAACATACATATCCCACTAACCACATAAGCTACACTGTTCTTCCATCACTGAGCTTTCATATGATGCTAAGAAGTTATGTCTTTGTTACTTAGTTGATGAGATATTTATGAAAAATATGAAAATTATGATAAGATAAATACTTCACGAACATTTAATCTCTCCTAAGCAACACTAGACAGAGACCAAAATTGCCCAACATATAATCTTTAAGGTTAAATATTTCAAATAGATTATATGTAGCATGGTTTTGAATTTATTAAGACAAATATAAACAGGCTATGTTAGGCACCTTCAGGCATCAGTAGAATGCAACTGCAGAAACACTGGCGACACCATTAGGCTATAATGAGTTAATAATGGTGGTAATGTGTGAAGTATTATTTTTCCTTACTGTATATTTGCTCTGGTTAAAAACTTTCATAGAATATTGATATCAGAAGGCAACATAGGGTGAAAACTTGGCAGATATTGCCAATACTTCTGCCAAGGCCTCTCCCTCTGATTATCTATGTCATCCACCCAACATTCATATTACTTTGCAGATTATAGGTGGTCCATCCAATTCTGTCCTTTGGATGCGACATTAACCCGTGGCCCCATCTGCTTGAGTTGGTAGTAAGTCAGGTGGATGTACAAGATCCTAAAGACAGTGATCAAAATGAGCCGGGGAATTTCCCCATTGCCCTGGCCAAATTTCTCTTATCCCACCTTGAGTCTGCATTTGAATAGTGACTGCTGGAGTAGTGGGACTTGTGTGATCAGCAAAGTGTAAATGAAATTAAAAATAAATACCTCAAGAGTTCTCATATGTGAGAAAATTAATAGAATGGAAAGAGGCCAAAAAGACATTTGGACTAGTGGCTAAAGATAGCCTTCCATATCAGGGATTGATATCAGAGTATAGGCAATGAGAAAAGGGTACAGGAATCCTAAATGAAAGACCTGCACTAATTGAGTTCTTAATTAAATCTAGAAAAGAAACTGCTGTTAAAAAAGGGATAATTAGTAGGCATAAACATATAAAATATAGCATGATAACTACACAAATCAGTCAGAGGAGGTCAGAAAAAAATTAGGAAGAGAGAGTAGATCAGCAATTCACAAAGAAACAATAGGAGGACATATGTATGGTTCCCAAATATGTAACAACATCTAGAAGATTTAGGATTTTTGCCCAGAAGTGTTTGCATAGGTACTTTTTATACCCCAAGGCAGATGCCAAAGATTTCTTCCTTAAGTAGATGGCAAATGTTGGAGGTATGATGGGCAAGAGAGAGATACCTGGGAGAATATGTTCTGAGAGTGTAATAAGTTGGCAGACTTGAAAAATTCCCCTACATAGTATCTTGTCAGGAACACTGGGTGAGCAAATGAGTGTAACTAAGGAAATTATTTTTTGATCTGGGATACATGAATTGCATAGACACAGTATGGCATTATTAATTTTAATTTTGATGGCTGCCAAAAAGCAATTACTAGAAAATGGAAATCAAAGTCTAAACCAACCATACTTGAAGTAGTGAATGTTGTAAAAGAGATAAAAGAACAGGAAATGGGATCTTTAGAAAAGGGTAGGAGTAATTCACATAGGTAAAAATGGAAATAGTTGGGAACAAGACATGCAGGTAAATGTTTTGGAGGAGGAATGAGATTTGTCAATGCAGGAACTGAACAATTTATGTAGTGTTGGTTTGATTATATTGTATAGAACAGTATATGTGATGTTTAATGTCAGTCTGGCTCACTGACAGAACCCACACTGTAAAAGTTTCAGACTCCAAATCTGACTTCAAACCAGTGACAAGTGGAGTACCACAAAGTTCAGTCCTGAGACCTCTCCTGTTTGGTATCTACTTCTCTGAAGTACAGGCTAACACAGAAGGCCACTGGCTAACAAAGTTTGCAGATGACTGCAAACTAGGAGCCATAGTCGAGTCCCCAAATGATGTGGACATCCTACAGAATGGCCTCACTGAGACAGATGCCGGTGTCAGAGGCATGGGCTCAAGCTCAGTGCCAAAATGTGCATTGTCATCCCCTTTGGTAAAAACTCTGTACCCATGAACTACCACATAAACGGCAGTCTCCTTAATGCCAAATGTGTGATAAGAGACCTTGGGACCCAGGTGGACAGTAGTCTCTCCTTTGATAATCACATCGCCACAGTAGTCAGGAAATCCTTCTATGTGGCACACCTCATAACAAAAGGGTTCTCATCCAGGAAAAAGAGGTCATTGTTCCCCTCTACTCTGCACTCATTAGACCCATTATAGAGTACAACGCCCCTTTTGGAATGTACCTCACAAGACATCTGCTGCAGCTGGAAAGGCCACAGAAGTAGCTCACAGAGGATTACTGGCCTCAAACAGATGCCCTACACTGACCATCTCAAAAAACTCCAGCTTTACTCTGTAGCCTCTCGCCTACTCCAAGGAGATCTCTGCCTAACATATAAAGCTATGTTAAACCCAGAGCTGTTGGGCATGCTACACCTAAAGAAATCCCACTCCCTCCGAGCTACATGCTCTAGGGACCTAAACCTTGTCACCACAATAAACAGAACATGCTGGAGGGATAGATTCCTGCCCCAGAGAGTTCCTATACTGTGGAACAAGCTACCCATCTATGTTAAGCAAAGTTCCTCATTAGCACTCTTCAAGAAAAATCTTGATGAGTGGATGGGAAATAGGAAATACACCCCGGAGATCACTTCTGTGGCTCTGCTCGACAGAGGCACAGGAAACTAACTTTCTTGTGTGGCATAAGCCAGGGAACCTTGTTGGCTAGGCTTACTTGGGCTGATAGTGTAGCACCTACCTATGAACCTATAAATATGAACTTGTTAATATGGTTTGATTACTTTTGCATAAATATAAGATTGCCTATGTCACAACTGAAAAAAATAGATCTGATGTTGTCAGTCTTCATCTATTCTTGACTGGTGGGTTACGGATCTGATCCTTGGAACCGATCTGGCTGTTATATAGCTCAAGCCAGCCAAAAAGCTCTTAACTAATAGTCTACCCAGAATGTCCCTCTCTACATTACCTCAGATCTCATTTGCCACTCTTATAGAAAGACGCATCAGCTGACTCTCTTGCAGCTAAGTATGTTTTTGAAATGAAATTGTTTTCTCTAACTTCCTGTCTTATTTCTAGCCATCACAAGTATGTTCTAAACCTTTTGTCTACCCTTTCTTATTGTGCGAGTGTTTCATTCCCTTAACCAAGTACCCCTTGCTATTTCTTGCCTACCATATTTGGTAGTTTCCCCTCTCTTTCTCTTATTTACTGATAGGTAGTCTTTCCTAGCACCGTTCGTAGGATCCTTTCTTCTGTCTGTGAGTGATTGTGTTTTCTCTGCCTTTTTTCTCTGAACTTCTGCCTTTTTTTTACTGTAATGGCAGATAAGTCAAAATCTACAACGTGCTTCAAGCAGTGCCAAGAATGTGGCAGGAAAATGCCAAACTCTGATGGCCATGATAAATGTGTATACTATTTGGGCGCTCCCCATCTGATATAAAATGTTCTGTATGCCAGGGCTTCAGTACTAGAACCTTGGTAGAACATAAAAAAACAACATATTCTTAAAGAGCTCCTTAAAGGCAGTCTGAAGAAGCGTTGTCCAAGGCTGACCAGTCTCCGAAGGCCTCTGCCTCTGCCTCAAAATCTAGTCGTTTGGTGCTGACGTCTCCATACCCTTCTGCTGGTTCCTCTTTGGAACCGAAGCCAAAGGTTCCAAAAATCTCAGAACTGACTAAGTCCTCTGCACCAACCACTATCTTGGTGTCATTGACACAAACCATGACTCCACCACCAGTAACAACTATGGCGTCAGCACTGGCATCTATAGTTACCTCATTGGTACCGACATCTCCTGCTGTTTTGCAGCTCCAACCTTCTGCCCTGGTGACGAAGGCTGGGACTTTTCATGCACCCAGGATGAGATATTCCCCATCCATCGACCCCTTTTGGGGTCAGCTTCCTGGCCCATTTATAGAGAGGCCAGAATCTCCCTCTGGATTGTTTGTTTGCTCCACCAGGAGTCTTTCTGAACTTGACATAGTGAGATTGGTGGATCAGCTTCTGATGGCTAGGGGTCTTCCCCCTTCTTCTTTCAGCTCGCTCTCCTTTCTTGAGCAGGGGAGTTTTCCCCCAGTACTCCTACATATATTACTCCTCTGACCTCCTCAGAGGCTTTAGAGCTGTCGACTCCAACCACACAGACTTCAATGGTCTCGGCGCTGACAACATCTTTGTCTTTGGTTCTGTGCACGGCTCTGACTCTCTCTGTGCCATCAGATCTAGGATCGGTCCTTGGGTCTGGATGGTTTGAGCCACTGCTACTTCCCAGGTGTCTCCTGTTTTACTGGAATCTCACCCCTTCACTCCGTCTTTCATGGAGCTTACACCAACCTCCGTACCCAGATAGCGAGCTCCAAGGATGCAAGAGATACCATCCAAAGACCACTCCTCTTCAAAGTCCTCTTCAGATATTCCCACTGAAGAGCCCCCTCAGAAGAAGTTGTGTAAGAGGAAATACCTAGACTCCCCTGAAGAGTCTGTCACCGAGGACACAGATTTTGATAAGGGGGAGGGCTCCCCTGGTCACCCCCGGAAGACTTCTCCTGTGCAGACATCCTGGAGATCCTTAAACAGTAGGGTACCTTGAAGTCCAAAGACCCTTCCTCTTAGGAGTCTGTGTACTTGCAAGCCTTTGGAACTCCCCCATTTACTTTGTGGGTGACCCCTCTCGTTGACGATATTATTAAGCTGATCACTCAATGGGCTTGGAAGGCTCCTGATTCGATAGAACCGATTCCCCGGAGACCAGATAAAATACTCTCCGCTCCTGTGGATCGCCAGCTCTGAGTGAACAGATTAGCAATAAATGCCATGGTGGTGGCAGCTGCCACTACGAAGGAGCTAGCTGAGGAAAGTTCCACTATTCATCCCCCTAACAGAGAGTCAAGGGTGATGGACAGATTTGGGAAGCAGGTTTACACATTATCGACCTTTACCATTAGGTCCTTGAAGTTTATGGCATATTTCACTAGGCACCAGAGGGATCTGATCAAGGAGCTATCAGATACCCTAGCAAGAGCTGCAGCTGAGGGGGTCCAGGAAAAAGTGGCCTCCCAGTTAGCTACCCTGGAGTCTATCTCTAATTTGTCCATGAGGCTCATTGCACATGCAGTTGAAAGGGCGACCAGGTTAGCCGGTTCAAGTGTTGCTGTTTGAAGATGCACTTAGATGCACCTGTGTGAGTTTGCGGAGCGATTCAAGTCTTCCTTCGTCAATGCTCCTTTTGACAGATCCTCTTTGTTTGGCCTCAAAGTTAAAGAAACTCTATCCAAGTGTGAGAAAGATGGAAAGACCCAGTCTGCTGTGGGCATACATTTTTCTTCTCCCCAAAGAGCCTGTTCCAGGAATCAGAGGAGTGGGAAGATGTGGTTCAAGAAATTCCAGAGACTTTTCCAGACACGTGTGGTGTAGACTCCCCTCGGGGCAAAGGGGGGAGTTCAAATGGAAGACTCCACCCTAGAAGCAGAGGTGGCCCACAGAACCAGGGTTCCAGGGAGTACTGCCCAACCCTATCAGTGTTTCTGATACGAAGCTTGATTGCTTACCTCTGGTGGCTGTCGGGGGAAGATTCTCTGCACCCAATAGCTTGGCAATAAAAATCCACAGACCCCTGGGTGCCATGAATTATTTCCAGAGGTTACCTCACCCCTTTCACCCTTTACCCAAGAACTTGGACAAGACTCCCTGATGGTTCCACCCAGTCAGAGGGACCAAGCAGCCTTGGAAATACAAAAGCTGCTAGAAAAAAAGAGACATCCAAGAAGTCCCACCAGACCAGGTAGGATCTGGATTTTACTCAAGGTTCTTTTTAGTGTTAAAAAAAGACAGTGGACTGGAGACTGATTCTGGATCTCAGCACTCTAAACAAATTTGTTCATCAGTCCAAATTCCAGATGGTCACAGTTTGATCAGTAATTCCCTTTCTAGAGGAAAATGATTGGATGTGCTCTATAAACCTTCAGGACGAGTATTACCCCATAAAAATGGACAAACACTGAAGAAGGTTTCTCCGCTTCTGGCTAGGAGCCAGTCATCATCAGTTCAGGGTGCTTCCTTTGGTCTCGCCGCAGCTCACAAGGTGTTCACCAAATGTATGGCAGCAGTAACAGTTCACTTGATACAGCATGGATTCCGGGTGTTTCCATATCTAGATGACTGTCTCAAACTGACATCTACCGCTACAGGTGACAGAATTCAGCATGCAGTTGTCCCTGCATGTAGGCATTATGGTCAGTCTTTCAAAGCCTCAACTGACTCTCTGTCAGGATGTGGAATGTATTGGAGCTCATCTCAACACTCTCTCTTGAGTGGCCTCCCTACCTGCCCAAAGATTCCAGAAAATAAAATCTCAAGTTCATTCTCTCCTGTGCTCGAAAAAAGTACCAGCCTTACTGGTGCTTCAAGCATTAGGGTCCATGGCAGCGGTGATCACTCTAGTCCCACTAGCGAGATTTCACGTGAGATTACTGCAATGGCTTCTAGTGAATCCATTCTAACACACCCAGTACCACACCATACTTATCACCAGTCGCAAAAAGGACCTATCCTGGTGGATGGAATCTGAACAAATTCTTCTGGACTGCCCTTTTGTCCCTCCTCAACCCAAAGCCATAGTTACTATGGATGCCTCCTAGATGGGGTGGGGTGGGGGGTATTATCTAGGAAAGGCAGTCCAAGGCACTTGGTCCCTGATAGAGGCCAATCTGCATATCAATGTTCTGGCAGTGCTAGTAGCGTTGCAAGCATTTCAGTCTGCCCTTTTCTCAAGGCACTATTGCAATTCAGTCAGACAATATGTATGTAGTCTGGTACATCAACAAGTAAGGGGGAACCAAATCCTATTGCCTGTGTCGAGAAGCCCTCCGAGTGTGGCAATGGGCCATTGCTTCCAACTGCTTTCTGATAACGAACATCCCAGGGTGTTCAAATGTGATAGCAGACAAGCTAAGCAGATGCATTCTAATGCTTCATGAGTGGTTTCTGAATCCCAAGATAGCGAGGAAGATCTTTCATCATTGGGGCAAGCCTTGCTGTGACCTCTGCTTCACCCGAAAACAACTGCAGAAGCGGCTTTGCCCTGATCCCCCCCTCAAGGGGAATCCCCGAGAGATGCTCTTCTTCTAGATTGGCCCCCAGGTCTGCTATATGCCTTTCCTCCCTTTCCCTCTGATCCCTCTTTTCCTCAAGAAAGCAGCCAAGTTGAGAAGCAAAGTAATCCTCATTGCACCCTTCTGGCCTTGACAAATTTGGTTTCCCTTCCTATGGCCTCATCCATTTCACTGTCCATGGAATCTGGACCCAGTTCCAGACCTTCTGTCTCACCCTCAAGGACTGGTACATCCCAATCTTCAAAGCCTCAAGCTCACTGCTTGGTTCCTACAATTCCATTAGTCACCAGGCATAATGATATTCCATCCCCAGTATGAAGAATTTTGCTGGCATACTTAAACCATCCACTAGGAATCTCTACCTCAGTAAATGGAAGAGATTTTCAATCTGGGCTTGCAATAATGGCCTTGACCCCTTTTCAGCCCCAGTAGAAAAAGTTTTAGAACTTTTGACCATTCTTTTTGATAAGAGAGCTTCCGCTTATACTATTAAGGTCATTCTAGCTGCCGTCTCTAACTTTCATATTGGGTTTGGAGATCTACCCTTAATTTCACACAGACTGTGTAAGGTATTCCGCAAGGGAACTGTCCGTTTAAGGCCTCCATTTAAAGGTCCTCTACTACCATGAGACCTGAGTATTGTTTTGCAATCAATCACTGGTACTTATCCCCTTTGAACCAGCAGCGAATTGTGACTTAAAGTTCCTCTTGGAAAATGCTTCTACTTATAACTATAACCTCTGCAAGACGAGTTTCTGAATTGCAAGCTTTATGTTCAAAGCCCCCTTACTTAATTTTCCATAAGGATAGAGTTACACTCAGGACCAGTCCATCCTTTCTTCCAAATGTGGTCTCAGGATCCAACATTAATCAAGCCATAGCTTTACCTGTCTTCTTTCCAGATTTTTCCAACAAAGGCGAATATTTCTTACACCTGTTAGATGTTCATAGACAATTACGTTTCTGTCTCAACAGAACAAAAGAATTCAGGAGATCAGAGCAATTATTTGTCTCCTTTTCTGGAGCAACCTTAGGGAAAGCTGTCTCTAAGGTTACCTTATCAAAATGGTTAAGAAACTGCATTACTTTCATTTATAACAGAAAGAATCTGAAGCTTCCAGTGCCGGTGAAGGCACATTCCACCAGATCTATGGCTACTTCAGCTGTTTTCCATTGAAAAGCTTCCATGGGTAAAATATGCGCAGCAGCAACATGGGCTACTCTACTTACCTTTATTACTCATTACTGATTGGATTTGGTCTCCAGAGGAAGAGCCGCTTTTGGCTCTGTGGTTCTCAGGAGTATCCTTCCATAGGGCCACCCAGGATCTAAAGTAGCTGGAGACTGTGTCCCATCAGTCAAGAATAGATTAAGATTGACAACATCAGATAAAGAAGTTATGTCTTACCATAACTTTCCATCTGGGTTGTCGATCTTCATTTATTCTTGACATTCCACCCTCCTTTGGATTCCTGGTGGAGCGATCTTTTGTTCTGGGTTTTCTGTTAGGTTACTCTTTGAACGTGGCTTCTTCATCTTGGATTAGTTTCCATCTGTTGTTCTGTAAGTCTGCAAACTCAATCCTAGGTAATGTAGTGAGGGGCATTCTGGGTGGACTATTAGCTCAAGAGTTTTTTGGCTGGCATGAGCTGTATAACAGCCGGATTGGATCCGAGGATTGGGACCGTAACCCATCAGTCAAGAAAAGATAAAGATCGACAACACAGAATGTTATGGCAAGACATAACTTATTTTTATCATGTATATTTTTGTTGTACAGTAGTTAAATGTTGTAGGCAGATCCTGGTTATAGATCATATTGCTGGGCCCCTAATGCTGAGTCTTGTTTAGTGACGTGTAGGGTATGTATTGTCATGTGAGATCAATGAATTTTGGGAGTAAGGAAGTATGGATTTTACCATTTGAGCAGTCTTGCAGTTTAAAGTACACAGAGTAACAGGAGTGTGAGGAACACCTATTTTTTGTTACTTTAGCTGAAAAACTTGATTTTTTTTCTTTTTTTGATGAAATTGAGCACAGTGAAGTTTTGCTTGATTTAGTCACCATGTTATTAATTTTGGTTGACAAGTGGCAAGTATTTCTTGTTTATTTATTTGTTTATATTTGTTTACTGGATTATTCCTACTAGGTTTGTAGCCTATTTTGAGGTGATTCACCAGATGAGTTCTGTGCTCTACTTTCCAGTGATTCACCAGATGAGTTCTGTGCTCTACTTTCCAGTGATTCACCAGATGAGTTCTGTGCTCTACTTTCCAGTGATTCACCAGATGAGTTCTGTGCTCTACTTTCCAGTGATTCACCAGATGAGTTCTGTGCTCTACTTTCCAGTGATTCACCAGATGTGTTCTGTGCTCTACTTTCCAGTGATTCACCAGATGAGTTCTGTGCTCTACTTTCCAGTGATTCACCAGATGAGTTCTGTGCTCTACTTTCCAGTGATTCACCAGATGAGTTCTGTGCTCTACTTTCCAGTGATTCACCAGATGTGTTCTGTGCTCTACTTTCCAGTAAGTGCCAGGAGAAATATTATACCCACCTAAGCTACCTCCATCACAGATAGACGGGGTCTTGTTTTAACATGATATCTGAAGGGCGGGCAGTACCTTTGGGTGCCACATTCTCTTAATGGTGCATTGCAGTGTTAGTACTGGAATGTGAATCTAAGCACATGTTATATAGTAGTGATGAGTATGCATCAGTTTTCTACACAAAAACTGTTTGTTTAAAAAAACACTGGCCAAGTCAGCAACTCTCCAGAATATATCTATAGATGTTACTTTGAGGTGCCCTCTTACAGTGAGGTACAGCAGAGTCCTATCTTGGTTGCTTGAGAAGGAATGTTCAGCCCAGTGCCATCTAGTTCTGTCTTGCCATTTGTGCAGTTATGCCTTTGATCATAGTATGTTTCTTAGGAAAGAGTAGTCAGTATCAGAAGGTTGACCTGGTTACTAAATAGATAAAAAGGGCATACGCCTTTTGCAGTGGTCACCTGGTGACTTGGTGTGGCTAAACTCCTAACAAGACACACTTCTCTTGTAGTCCGAACCCAAAAGACAGGATGCAGAAATTAAAATTCAGAACACAATTTATTACGTGCTTTCATTTCACTATAATGGAAACTTCATCAGAGGTGTGTTCTGATGGTTTCCATTATAGTGAAACAAAAGCCCTTAATAAATTGTGTTCTGAATTTTAATTTGTGCATCCTGTCTTTTGGGTTTGGACTACAGGAGAAGTGTGTCTTGTTTGGAGTTTTTTTATTATGTCTCAGTGATTCCAGTCATTTGTCTTCTGGGCTAAACTCCTGCCTTGCCACTAGAAAGATGTCTGCAGTGAGCAGCAGCCAGTACAAGAATCAGCATTTCTGCTGCTGATCTAGGCAGGAGCCATAGATGATACAGAAGGTAAAGAATAAGGAAGCCAGGAAGAGGATTCCAGTCACAGAAGAGTCATCCTCTTTTGCAGCCTCCAAAGCCTCACAGATGGCTTGCTCTCAACTCTTGACTAGTGAAAGAACCAGGATCCTTTCTGTCATCAGCTGATGAATGTGAGTGCACCTGAAGAGACACACTTTTCAGCCCCTTTTGGGAATAAGTATGAGATCTGAGCATCAGCAATCCCGTCTTAGGCACACAGCTATCTTACTGTCTCATTTAGAGCACGTCCTTGAGTCCCCAGATCATGGCTGTTAGGTTGAACTTTGGCCTGAGAAGTCTACTCCCCTTGCTGAAGCCTCGAAGCAAGAGTTAAACATGCTTTTCCAGACCATTTTGCATCTGTCTTTTCTTTGTTGTGTCTGGCATATTTCTCTTGCATAGCTTGTTGTCAAATAAAGGAAGGTCATGGCCAAGTTGTAAGGAAATATAATTTAATATCAACACAGCAGCATGCACAGGCCTTTCACTCACTAACAGTGCCATAGGCTGACATTTCACTTTGTATTGGAGATCCTTTATTTGCTCACAAATGAATGTCTGTTGCTCCTCCCCTTCTTATCAAGTGCAAGGGGGTTCCGGTGTATTACTATGGGGGGGGCTACATCAATTAGTATTTTTCTCCCTCCTTCTCATTTCCTAGTCATAGGTTCATATGTAGGTAGCAGGCTATCGGTCCAAGGGCCTAAGTAAGCCTAGCCAACAATGTTCCCTGGCTTACGCCACCCAAGAAAGTTAATTTCCTGTGCCCCTGTCGAGCTGAGCCGCAGAAGTGATCCCCGGGGTGTATTTCCTATCCACTCATCAAGATTTTTCTTGAAGAGTGCTAATGAGGAACTTTGCTTGACATAGATGGATAGCTTGTTCCAGACTATAGGAAGTCTCTGGGACAGGAATCTATCTCTCCAGCATGTCCTGTTTATTGTGGTGTCAAGGATTAGATCCCTAGAGCGTGTAGCTCATAGTGGGATTGGGATTTCGTTAGGTGTAGCATGTCCAACAGCTCTGGGTTTTACATAGCTTTATATGTTAGGCAGAGATCTCCACGGAGTAGGCGATATGCTACAGAATAAAGATGAAGCTTTTTGAGACGGTCAGTATAGGGCATCTGTTTGAGGCCAGTAATCCTCTTTGTGAGCTACTTCTGTGGCCTTTCCAGCTGCTGCAGATGTCTTGTGAGGTACATTCCAAAAGGGGCGTTGTACTCTATAATGGGTCTAAAGAGTGACGAGTAGAGGGGAACAATGATCTCTTTTTTCCTGAATGAGAACCCTTTTGTGATGAGGTGTGCCACATAGAAGGATTTCCTGACTACTGTGACGGTGTGATTATCAAAGGAGAGACTACTGTCCACCTAGGTCCCAAAGTCTCTTATTACACATTCGGCATTAAGTAGACTGTCGTTTATATGGTAGTTCATGGGTACAGAGTTTTTACCAAAGGGGATGACAATGCAATTTTTGGCATTGAGCTTGAGGCCATGCCTCTGACACCAGGCATCTGTCTCAGTGAGGCCCTTCTGTAGGATGTCCACATCATTTGGGGACTCAACTATGGCTCTTAGTTTGCAGTCATCTGCAAACTTCATTAGCCAGAGGCCTTCTGTGTTAGCTTGTTCTTCAGAGAAGTAGATACCAAACAGTAGAGGTCCCAGGACTGAACCCTGTGGTACTCCACTTGTCACTGGTTTGAACTCAGATTTGGAGTCTGCAACTTTTACAGTGTGGGTTCTGTCAGTGAGCCAGTTGGCAACCCATCTTGTGATGTAGGGATTTATACCTAGTTTACTGAGTTTAGCTATAATTCCAGAATGGAGGATGGAGTCGATAGCCTTGGCGAGGTCAAGATAGGCTGTGTGAACCACCTTACCTTCGTCTACAGCTTTGGTGACTGCCTCAAAGAAGTTGATCAGGTTCAAAAGGCATGATCTGCCTTTCACAAACTCGAATTGGCTGATGTCCAGAGTTTGGAGGTTACCATTGTCTTTGTTTGTGAGTTCCATGATGATACATTCCATGGCCTTGCAGACCAGGCTCGTCAGGCTAATAGGTTGATAGTTCCCAGGATCAGTGGTGGCTCCCCTTTGTGGAGTGGGATAACTGTTTCTGTGCACCATTCAGTGGGCACAAAGCCTGACATGAGACTATGATTGAACATGGTGCTTAGGTGGGGAGCCAGTTCATTTTGAAGTTCGTGTAAAATGCAGCCTAGGATGTTGTCCGGTCCCATGACTGCTGCGTTTTTGGTTTTAGAGAGTGCAGCTTTTACCTGCATAGATGTGATTCCAGGGACTCTGCATTCTTCCTGTATAGATATGGGCCCTTTAGGGGGTGAGAGGGGGGTAAATTTAGCACTGAACCTATCTGCCAGGATGTTGGCAATATCAGTTGGTTCTGTAATTTTCGTGCCATTGAGCTGCAACTCAGAGCAGATCTGGGTGTTGCCATTGAGATTCTTGACATAGCTGTAGAATGCTTTGTGGTTGCCCTTAGAATCAGTGGTGATTTTGTTTTCGTAGCTCGCTTTGGAGGATCTTATAAGGGATCTCAGCTTCTTACTGATGCTGACCAGGGAGCTCCTCCACTGATGAGATTTTGCTCTTATTTGCAACAGTTTCTTCCTTCTGTTGTAGAGTTTGTTTATGGCAGGGGACCACCAGATTGGCTTCCTTTTTTTGAGGATAGCCCATAACCAGACTTGCAAACCATGAATGCTGTTATGGAGTTTGCAGTCAGTTTGTAATTGGTCTGAATTTTAATAAGGTAATGTACGTAGTGACTTTTTTTTTTTGCCTGATATTGTTAGAGATGTTGTTAATCTAACTGACAATTGTAGTATTTTCTAGATTTTAAATGTTCTGATATAAGAACTTGTGTCTTAAGTCCATTCCTAGTATTGTCAATTTGAAGAAAGAAGTGTTGAGTAGTTGTCATAATTATAAGGTATTAAATTAAGATTAGCACCTCTAATAGCAAAGATTAAGGTTAGCACCTGTAATTCCATAGCTCAGTGCTTTAAAGGCATTAATGAGGTTGCCTCTTCACAGATAATGCTATTTATTCCTATTTATTCATTAGGCCAAGAACAGACTTGTTATATATTAGGTTAGCTCTTGAAATTATGCAGAAAGACTTGTCATACTTTAATATTTTACACAGATTTCAAAATGAACTGGCTCCCCACCTAAGCACCATGTTCAATCATAGTCTCATGTCAGGCTTTGTGCCCACTGAATGGCGCACAGAAACAGTTATCCCACATTAATACCCTTGAAAATATTCTAAACTGGCTGTCTATTAATCGTCCACAAGAAACTATAGTCCTTGGAGACTTTAATATCGACTGGAAGTCCTGTAGTACTGTACACCCTACCACCCATATTAACCTGTATGGCTTCTCACAAACTATTACCTCCCCAACCAGGATCAATAAACCCAATAACAAAGAAAGCACCTTAGATTGGATTCTTACTAATTCTCCTCTTGAAACATACAAAGTAGGAACCCTCCCTGATGAACTAAGTGACCACTCACTAACTTATATCATCAGACACAAAACCAACATAACTTATCCAAGTACCTTTAGGACAATACTGACCAAAAAACATTTTAATCCTGAACTATTCCAATCAGAACTTAAACACTGTAATTTGTTACCGCTAAAATCCCTCCCACTAGATGAAGCAGTGGAATACTTTAATTCCACATTCTTAGCCATCCTTGACCATCATGCCCCATCACGCTGTATTAGAAATATGGCTAAACCTGCCCCATGGCTCACAATAGCTACTAGGCAAAAAATCCTCCTTAGAAACAAATCTTGGGCTAAATGGCGTACTACTAAGAATTCTACAGACCACCAAAACTTTAGACAACTCAGAAATATTACAAAAAAGCTATCCTCTTAGATAAAAAAAACACTTTTACTTCCAACTACAGCAAACTCACCAAAAGAATCCACAAAAGTTTGGTCTAGTGTTAACAAACTACTACACCCAGGTCAATCTATCACACCTAACCCTTAAGACTCCAACCTTGAGAATCCAACACAGACTGCCAACGCCTTCAGTTTTTTTTTCACAGATGCCATCCAAAGTCTTGCTAGTCAACTATCTCCAGGTACCTCAAATCTACCAACCTCTCCTACTTGCCCACTTCCATCATTTCAGTTACAATCTGTTTTTACTTCCTTTATTTGCTCTCTTCTCCAAAAACTAAAACCTACCACCCCCTCTGTTGACCAGCTACCAGCAGAATACCTGCAAAAAGGAGCCAAAGCCATAGCCTACCTCATTTCCAAACTGATAAACAGAACCATAATAGAAGGAACTATCCCATCTATCTGGAAAATCTCTCACATCATCCCCCTACATGAAGGTGGGAACTCCAATGACTTTTCAAACTATCGTCCTATAGCTTTACTCTCCCCACTGGCAAAAATAATGGAAAAATGCGTCCATAAGCAACTACTTAACCATCTTATCCAAAATAACTTACTTGCCAACTGTCAACATGGATTTAGACCATTCCACAGTACCACCACTGCCCTGCTATCCTTTACCGACTGCATTAACAAAAACCGTAACAACAATATTCTTTCCTCTGCAGTCTTCATTGATTTATCTAAAGCTTTTGATATGGTTAATCACCAACTCCTTTTAAATATACTGAAATCCCTTTCTCTTGAACCTTCAGCCTTAAATTGGTTCAAATCTTACTTAGACAATAGACAGCAGGCTGTACTATAGGACAACAATCTATCTACACACCTCCCCATTTCCCTTGGTGTTCCTCAGGGCTCCATATTAGGCCCACTGCTATTTTCCATTTTTATTAATGACCTCCACTTAGCAATTCCTCATGCCACCTGTATTCAATACGCAGACGACGCCACTATAATTTGCTCAGCCAATTCTCCTTCTGAGCTACAGTCCCTTACCCAAAAAGCATTTAATACAGTCGAACAATGGTTTTTAAACCGCTGCCTCCTCCTGAACCCCAAAAAAACTAATCTTCTACTTTTTACTCCAACCCGAAAGTCAACCCCAGCTTATTTCACACTCGTATCTAAGAACGACACTCTCATATCTCCTGACCCAACCACCAAACTTTTAGGAATAACTATAGATAGCAATCTGAACTTTGATACTCATATTAACAGCGCCATAAAAACAGTCAACAAGAAATTGGGATCCCTCTATAGAATCAAACCCTTTCTTACACCATTAGCCAGGACTGCTATAGCCAGAACTCATTTAATCTCCACTCTACTCTATGCTTAATCTTTCAAAAAAACAACCTCAACAAACTGGCAATTTCCTATAATATTGTTAGATTTGCCACTGGCTCTCCTTTTAGAACTCATCATTGTAGCAATCTAAAACAACTAGGATGGCTAGAGTTCCAAAATCAGCTTCTATTTCACCAGCTTGCTATTGCCAATAAGAGCCTGTATCACCCCACCAATACTCCTATACTCTCTACTCTCATTACCCCTTACAACAATCTTAAGAATCTACGCTCCTCAAATAAACTACTTATTAATACTAGCAGATTGAACAACTTAGCAGGAGACTCTCTGTTCTCTAATACTGTAGGAAAACAAGCCTACTTCCCACTGAACTCCTATCTCTGTCCTCAATAACACTTTTTAAACAGAAACTAAAACTATTTCTTAGTACACATTGGTTATGCCCTTGTACTAACCCTGACTAACTTTTTTTTTACTTTATACCTATGAATACTCTTCACCTTATACTATACTGTACTAACTACTGACTTCTCCTTAATGATCCATGTAAACCATGATATTGCAATTTAATTCTATGTATATATGTATATAGTAAACAACTTTTTGTACATTACCTCCACTATTTGTATGATGCTCACCATTAGTATTGTACTTTTATTAATAACAGTTGCGTCAAGCGTGTACTGTTGCTGCATTTAGTATTGTACTATGTGTGTGTGTGTTGGAGCTTTTCTCCCTGGGCCTCTACTGAAAATGGACATGTATCCAGTTAGACTAGCCCGGTCAACAAATGTAAAATAAAATATGTTTTTGTTTGTCTTTCAGCTTTTTCCCGGTAAGGGGTCGCCACAGTTGAACTCCGGTCCGCTAATGATTGGCAGTAGATTTTTACAAAACGCCGAGGTGCCAGCTCGACGCCCAACCTTCAATGAAGGCACGCCCATTTATGCACGCATGTCTTTCAAACGCTATCCAACCACGGGGAGGACATGCAGACTCCACACAGAAAGCACTCCCAAGCCAAGCTGAGAATCGAACGGGAGAACCTCTTGCTGTGAGGTAACAACGCTACCGCCGTACCACCGCGGCATACGTAAAGTAAAATATAATAAAATAAATAAAATAAATATTGACTGACTCAAAGATTTTTTTGTAAGTAAGATGGCTTCTGATCTTAATATATCTGAATTAAGTTCAACATTATATAGGCCTTTCTTCAAGAATATTGAATGTGGGCATCTTAGGTTAATTCACAAGAAGTAATAATGCCTAAATTCTTATGATTAATTGCATGAATTATTTTGATATCCATTGTATATGGGCATTCTGGCTTTCTTAGTCCAAAGTGCATTAAGGCACACATATTGATATTAAATTCAAGAATAATACTAGTCCACTCAACCATATTGCTACCAGGTTGGCTGTTTTGGTGCTGTCAGTGGACTTCAAGCACCAAAATGCCTTCTTACTTGATGGAACAGTTGTCATGAATATATTAAATAGAAAGGGTACCAGAATGAAACCGCGTAGAACCCTGTATTTCCTCATGGGTCATGAAATTTGTTTTCCAATTTAATCCTGAATGATTATTCAGAAAGCCTTTGAAAGATGCATCAAATGTTATGTAGATTAATAACCAACTTGATTAATTGGTTGAAGTGCACTGTACGTGGCATAATCTTGAAGGCCTTGTTTATATCAAGAGAGCATCCACCAGAAAACTCAATAGTATCCATTACACTAGTGAATTCCATAAGGTCGTAAATGCAGGAAATTTCTTGAATGAATCCATGTTGGTTAATACGACCAGACTCAGTGTTATTTTCATGAAGTAGTTATAGATGCTTTTGAACTCCTTATCCACAATACGTAATTGTTGCTAGTTTTGAGGGTTCTGGGGTATTGCTTATTTGTGATGACAATTGAAATAAAATAAGTAATATTGCTAGGGTTGTCTTCAGCTTATTGATAATGTGTTTTGGTGAGGGAGGTCTAAAGGACCTAAGGTCCCTGCACCCAAAATAACAGGGATAATGATTCCTTTCTTGCTATAAACTCCTCTGTAGATGACCTTTACTGTGTGGAAAACTTCTGCTTATGTGGTCCTCTGTGGACTGGCTAGTGGTCCCTCTTCTGTCTCCATAGAAAAGTCATAATCAGTATTATGGGGGAAGGAAGATATGCCTTGGGTCATCTCCTCAGTAGACCCTGTCTTCACAAATGCCATTTTTGCAACCTGGAACACACTAATCTGACTTCAGAGACCCTCAGTAGTTATTCTGAGATTGAAACAGCCTTCTTTCTTCTCAGAATTGTGTCTGTTTCTGCTTGAAACTACCTTATTTGAGGATGTAGGTGCCATCTCCTGGACCACATATTGGCACTTCACAGTTTGAGAGGGTGTCTGGACTCCACTTCCTCAGATAACTCTGCATCTTACACAGCTTTGATATTAATCCTGAAATTATTATGAAAAGCCATTGATGTGCAAGCAAGATCACCAGATCTTGAGCCAGGATTGTTATTAGCATCATCGTTGCTTATGTGGGAAAGTGCTATGAATCGGTGCAGTAAGCACCAACATTTCAACCTCCACCACCCTAAGGGGGAAGGAGAAGGAGGAGGAAGAGCTTAGTAGTCTTCACAACTTAGATGATGGCAGCAGTAGAAAGTGCACCACAATTGGACAAGTGTGAAAAGGTCCTTGCATATTCCCAAGCATATAGTGAACCTATCAAAAATCTTAAGGAGATTGCTGAGAATGTAAAATTCACAACACTTCCTGTAGGTAAGTGTTTGAGACAGGCTGTCAGTCCTAGTGTTTTATCTCCTGATTGACTAGCAAGGGCTTAAGTTCATGCTCATTATGTGCTTCGCTGGGCAAGGAGCCTACAGGTAGTGGAGGCCAGCAGTCATGGGGGTGCTTTTTGAGGAGATATAAGCAACAGAATTGCTGTGTTATTACACGTGGAGTACTCAAGCTTTGCCTGCTGTTAGAGAGATGTCTCTAGATTTCCCTGACTGGAGATTAGTAATCAAACTTGTAACCAAGGACTGTTCTGCTCAGGCCTCTCCTCAGGTTCATCAAGACTTAATGGTTGATAGTGAGGAGAGTTGACTTGTTTCAACTTTGATTTCTGGTGTGGGGGAACCATTAAACTTGAAGAGGCTTTTGAGGTGTGTTGGTAGACGTTCTATTGGGTGCAAGAGTACATCCTGAGTGAAAATTGCTTGATGGATGACACTAGGCATGGCTGTCCTGTCCCCACACCACCCACTACAGGCATGCCCCTCCACAGTTATGCTTCGTCGCATATCCTTGGTTTAAGCATTTAATTTTCTTGTGTGGCAAAAGCCAGGCTACCGTTTGGCTAGGCCCTAGGGCCAATAGCCTAGTACCTACCTATGAACAGCACCTGACATCTACATATCAGATGCTCAGTCCCACACTTGGGCATAAATGAGCATTCATATTCTGGAGGGCGGAGAAACTGTGCTCTCCTTCCACCTCCATTTCCTGTATGGAATCAAAGGATTCAGAGAACATTCTTTTTGAGACACGTAAGGGTAATAAATCCCCTCTGCAACTCCCCAGAGGATGACCCTCTGCTGAAGAACTCCATCACAGAGTGTTATGCAAGATGGCACAGCCATTCGCTTTTTAGGGGCTCTGGCAGCCCATTCAGGATGTCATCTTTAGCCAGTTTTCCTAAGTTTAGATCAGTGACATCAGAAGAGGTATTAGGCTTTCTCCACTACTGTGCTTAGTCTCTGGGACCCCTAATTAGAAGCTCCCGCAGAAACCAAGAATGACTTCAGGTATTGTCCCCCAGCAGTGGTCAAGTTACAGGGCAGGAGCTTCTTGTCTGCACCTGGCTTTGGGAGGATAGTAATTATGCAAGTTTATTATAGCGTGGAAGGCATTTTGCTAGACCACTGTGTTCTTGACATGGTCTGGTATAAACACGTCTTACAATAAAAAACACCACAATATAATTATCAAAAAACAACAACCGCGAACTAGGAACAAATGCAATTTGCTAAAAGACTTAATGCCTCGAGCCAAAAGCGTTCCAAGATTAAAAAGCATTTAACACAAATCCATTCAAATACTTAGTCTAACCCAATTAAGTAATTAACAAATAATTGTTACATTATATATTTCCAGTTACATTCTTTAAGTCCAAATGGTTCTAAAGAATTATAATTTAAAATAAATAATGTTTCTTTCTTCAATAACTTGGTTTTAATATTAACACATTCCCCTACAAAATAAATTAACTTTTGCTAATGTACACCCCATCAAACAATCTGGCTTTGCTCCATGAAATTCCTCAAAGTGTGCACCCAATGGACTATTTATTTTTTTTATTTTTAATGTCTCTAATTTTAAGACACATTTCCAGGAACATTAGAGATATTATCGCAGAAAGAAACATTATTTATTTTAAAGTATAATACTTTAGAACCAGTTGGTCTTAACAAAGAATGAAATTGGAAATAATGTAATTTAACAATTATTTGTTAATTACTTAATTGGGTTATACTGAGTATTTAAATGGTTTTGTGTTAAATGTTTTTACTTTTGGAAGGCTTTTGGCCGAGGCGCTAAGTCTTTTAATAACCATGTCTTATACCTACTGTCCAGACAGTGAGTGGTGGACAATTCCACTGAGGTCATTGTGGGTCTTCTTTTCCTGCAGGAGAACTCGTCACAACTGAGAACAGATGCTTCACTTTCAGGGTCAGGAGCCTATCTTTATTCCTCCTCATTTCAAGGGAAATGGTCTCCCTTGGAGAGCATCTCCACATAAATCAGTTGATGCTGCTAGCAGTTCTTCAGGTTAATATAATCATGGAGGGCAAGCTGAATTCATGTCCTCTTCTAATTCAGTCTGATAAATATTCTGTATTATAGTACTTCAACAAACAGGGAAGCACAAAGTCTTTCCTCCTTTACAGAAGACCAGTGCTAGTCTAGTAGTGGCCACAAACAAGGGCAGAGTGCTTTTGGTCATTCACATCCCAAGATAAATTAATTCACTGGCATGCTCTGTCAGGCACTTCTCAAGTCTTGACCCATAGTTGAGCATTCAGGAGTCCTGTTTGGTCAGTCTCATATGGGTGTGCTGCATCCTAGAGATTTACCTTTTTGATGCTCCTGAGAATGCAGTTTTTCCTCGCTGTTATTCTTCATTGCAGAATTCGAGCAGTTTGCTGTGGAGATTGCCGTATACCTTCCCATCATTTCCTCACATCCTGCTTCTCATCACAAAATTCAGAAAAATTAGAACAAAGGTTATCTTCCTCATCCTCTGTGACATATAGGATGTGGTTTTAGGCTCTCATATCTGTTGTAGTACAGTAAACCTTCATAGTTACAAGCCAGATAAGCTATCATTAATTTGGGTGACAGCCATTTCAGGGCTTTTCACCTGGTTTAGATCTGTTAGTCCTACTGGACTTCCTAACATGATTATCACAATTGATTAAAAATGGATATACTGTTGTTTATGCCACTTTTATTCCATTGTCATGTCATATGTTTCTTGCATTTCTGCTTATAATGACCATCTGGAGGACAGACTGTGGTTAAATACTGGCTAAGTCAGGAAGTTCTTCAAGGGATTCTGCATCACCTACCTAAATCAAGGAACCATGCTGCTCCATGGGGCATGGCAAGTTTGCCTGTTCCACATGCAAGTCTGCTGACTTAGCAGCATTCAGTTCAAATACAAATGGGAGAAAGATCCCTTTTCACAGTAGATGTGTATTGCCAGCTCCCATCCTACCTAAAATGCATGGATTCTGAAAGAAAAATGGGCGTTGTCTTCATGTCTTCAAGGGAGGATGGCTTTCAGTAACTAAGCAAGCCGTCTCCAACTGGATTGATAACTACGTTATCTTTTGTCATCAGGTAGCAGATTGCTTGGTAGAAAATGCGGTTGTCAGAGGCACTCCACCAGTAGTGTGGTTATTTCCAGTGTTTTCTGCATTCCACTGTGGGAATGGATGTAATAACCAGTCACCACTGCACATGACATCCAACACATTTACAGGGAACAGTTGCTTGGACCATGGTTCCAGGAGTCCACCTTCTTTGATACCTTAAAGTGTTAAGACTCCACTTTCTCTGCTTTCTCTCCTTGGCTGTGTTCTGCCTACAACTTCCCTGGGACTTTATTATTCTGGATTCTGCACAATGGCAGACTCACTTAGGGGGGTCCCCCAAGGTCAGCTGTAGCAGTTATATTCTTACTGTATCATAGAGGAAAACATCCACAGTGAGTTCAAATAACCATTCTTGCCATCCTTAAGTATCTGTCCAACCTCTCTAGCCAGCATCTGCTGTTTGATTTTCCTTTAAGTTGGACAAGTATATATTTACTTAATGTTGTAACAATATGATTGCAATCTCTTCATTGTTTCATTTTATTTGTAGGAAATATGCTCACTTACAGATGAGGGTAGCATTGTGGACTAATGGGTGTATATGTGAATGTTCCTGGTGCAGTGCATGACATATGCTGAAGAAAGGGACCAACATAATTATGTTTTCGGCATCATAGCTGTGAACTTGGAGGTGGATAGATGTATATACCATTCTGGACCTTCTTGAACTGTTGACAGCCACAGCTGTCATGCTGTCCTCTGCTTATTTTCACATGTGGGTAGTCCAGTGGGTATAGTCCCTTTTCTCATTGACTTGTGCTGGTGGCAAATCCTTGTTACTGATTCCAGACAGAGGTGGAACTTTCTTTTTCGCCACCAAGTCCAGCACATATCCTTATAGTGGATGCCTCCCTTGTAGGTGAGGAGAAAGATGTAAGGTTTAATTTGATTTAGTGTTAGTGAAAACTCATTTCTCAAGCTTGCTGTAATTGAGCATTTCTCTTTACTCTTCAGGCTTTGGGAATGAGTTGAAACAAGAATGCTATGGTTTTAGTCACCATGGCATTGAAGAGTGGATTACAGAACTTGCGCCTTCATTTTCAGAGATTTGTACTTTGCTTTTCACAAGGATCTCCTTCATGAGCTGAGACCAGATTTATCTCCTGTTTGTCACAATCTCCTGAAAGATGGCACAATGCATATTTCCTGTGCTCTGAGAAGCAAGGCTTATCTCCTGCAGATGGCACAAGGCATATATCCTACACATTGCAATCTGCTGAAAGATAACACAAGATACACATCTCCCACACTCTGAAACAGTTGCTTTGTAACAGAGGACTGTATGCTGAATATTGTCACAGACTGGAAGGGCTGCTCACAGAGCAGCAGATTGGATCAAACACTACAAAACAGATGGAAAGAGCTGCTGTAAGAGTAGTGGAATAGGTAATCTTTTCATTTTTTAAGGTCAGGCATCACCAAGCCCAAGGCAACTGGGTAGTTCACATTGTGCTGGATTCGGCCATGCTAACAGGGGTAATAGGGTAAGTACAAAAAAACCCTGATGCCTAGATGATGGCTTCTCCTACCTCCAGGAAATGGCGATGCTTATAGTCAACAGAAAATGTGGAGAAAAAAGAGAAAAGGATTTGGAAAAATAACTGAAGCATTCCCAAATTGCGTCTATGCAGCTATCTGTGTAGTGTGGTAAAAGAGATGGCCGTTTTCCCAGTGTACTCATGGTGACCTTTAGAATTTTCACATTTGTTCTGTTGTTCTGTACTTGAAATCTAATGCAGTTTCAAAATTAGTTTGCATGCTATGGTATTCTTATTGGAGGTCAGCATGGGTTTAAGGTACACTGAAGTGTTGTAACTGCTTTCTGAACTTGAATTCATTGTACTGTTGGACAACAGGCTCTTAATCTAGCTATTGTTGACTTGTCTATTCCTTTGTTCTGATCAATGTTTTATTACTGTTAATACTGATACACCATGTGACTGTTTTGAGTTGCCTCTCAGAGAATTCTTTTAAATCCACTTTTAGTTTGATTTTTCCCTCTTTTTCAGTTTTTGGCCTGCTTTCTACATACTGTACTCAACTAGTGGACTTTTTATGTCCAAGGTCTTACAGACATGGTCAGTGCAGTTAACTTTGTCACTGTTCTTCCTTCCCTTTTGCTTTGTCAAAACTGTGTTGATATCTTCAGTGTGTTTCACAGGAAAAATAAGACCCTGTTACCAGTCTTGTAAGCATGTATGATTTTTGGATGAAATTAGTGGGCTGAAGCAAGTTCATTCTTCAAAAGAAGTGTGTTGGAAATATTTGAGGATGTTTTTGACACTTTAGTTACTTACTGGTATCTTGGGTTATTTATTGACCCCTTTCTCATTAAGTCATTACATTGACTGGCTCTGGGAGAAATGAGTGACACAATGCATGCAGATTCTCGCTATTTTTACTAGGAAGATATGTTGTATGGGGTGCAGGCTGCCTATCTACAGCTAAAAATAAATTTTTCTTTGTAGTCTCATCATTGTTTAGGAATACTGCCTACCTGCAAGATTTTCAGAAAAAAAAGTGTGCAGCCTTGTATTCTGTAAATAAACACAGGAAAATGTTGCTGCCTTCATTTTCCATTCCAGTAGTCAGTGTCAGAACTGGTGAGAGGATGTTTTCTCATGGGGTTTATTGACTTATTTACTGTTTATTCTCTGTGTATGTTTAGCCATGACTCTCGACCTTCAGCAGTGGCTCTTACACTTGGTATTAATTTTTTCCTGGAATGTTAGAAATGGTATGAACGTAAAAGCAGAAACCTTTAACAGAAACTACACACACATATATTTGGTCTTAGAGCCAGAAATGTATATTTTATCTAATCTAAAGTTCTAATATCTAAAGCTTTTTGTATTTATTTTGTGAGGTCTCCTTTTTTTCCTTTACTAAATATTATGTTTTCATGTGTTGCTTATAGTAGTACATCTGATAATGAAATGCAAATTTTTATGTATTAATATCTTGTGATCACTGCTCTGTAGTTGTTCTTGTTCTTTATTTTTATGTAGTTATGTATTGTACATCTGTTTTTTTTAGACCCTAGGTATAACTGAAATTTGTATTGGATAAATTCATTTACCTACTTAATATACCTAAACTATACTTTAGAAGACTGTTTAGGGATGGAGTTTGGCAGTAGTTGTATAGACAGTGTTTGTGCATAAAATCGGTTCTGTTTGAGTTGCCATGTTAATTTTGTAGCAGGTGTCCTGAGTTACTATTGCTAATAGGTGCACAGACATGCATTCATTGCTCAACATAAGTATAGCTCTTAACCACTGTAGTTTTTCTCATTTTTATGATTTTCTGTTTAGGAACTTTTCCAAAATTAGATCTGTCAAGTAAATAAAGTAATTCATTGATTGCTGTTAACTTAGGGGACTTGAGTTCATATGTTTGTATTTGGGTTTATTTTCTCTACTGTTGGATTGTTTTTCTTTGAAGCTTCCCTGTTCAGGGGCATGCATGCCCTGTGTATATGTTGTGCTGTCATGAGCTGCAGTTGTAGAGCTTCCCATTTTTGCCCACTAGAAATGCTTGAACAAGTGCAAGACATAGAATGAGTCTGTAGTCACCCCTATGGAGCCTCTCATTAAAGACTCTGTTAGTGCAGTTTGGAAACAACTAGAGCCTTTTGCTGGGGCTCCCAAGAAGACAGATGCTATCTAGAAATCTCTGGTTGAATTCAGTGAGACTAAGACCAAGAATCATAGGTTCGACTCCAGCATAATCTTTTCAGTTCATCTCAGGGTCCAAGGACCACAACATTTTGCCATTTAGTTATCAGATAAGGAGTAAGACATGCTATACAGATATGACAAGATAATTTACTCCTTTGCCACATTTGGGCTCAAGGTTCTCAGCTGTTGTTTCACTTGTCCAGGTTCCAGTACTGTTTAACGGATCAGGCACTGGAGTAGATTTCAGCTTTTTTTAAGAATAAAAACAAAAAACAAAAAGTCCAGTGCTCAACAGCTTTAATAGTCACACAAAGCTTTCAAGTACAACTCTTCGTCAGTGTATAAAAATCAGCACCACGGGTAGAACGATTTATATAACAATACAGCCAATCAACTCACACATTTAATTAACATCAATTATGTTTAAAGTGCCCTTCTTATAAGTATACTTAAAGTAAAATTAAATGTACAAAAATTAAAAATAAAAAATGTGTTGTTTAAAAAATGTAAACCAGATCATGTCTATCCTTTAAAATGGGCTTAATGCTAAAAGTAGTGTTCAGTCCAGGAAAATTATCAGCACAAAAGTAGTTTATCCACTTACATTCCATCAGTTCACTTTTGTTAATAATGTCACCACCATCCGTTTTGTTAATAATGTCACCACCATTAGCATTCACATAGACTACTTGCAGGATTCTAAATTCAAACTTATGTTGTGGCCCATTGCTAGGTATAAGTTTTGCCATTGCATTTGTTAAGATGTTCCTTCAAATATCCAATAAATGTTCACGTATCCTCTCTTTTAATTTTTTATTCGTCTTACCAATGTAAAAACAATTGCATTGGATACAGTTCGCAAAATAAACCACATTTTCTGTACTACATGTGCCTCTAGCTGTAAAGTTAAATATCTTTCCACTTAACGGATGCCTAAAGGATACTTCAGTATTAATGTCCACACAATGCATACAGTTTAAACAAAGTACATTATCTAATTTACTTATAAGAGTCTTAACTATTCTACTTTTACTCAGAGCTGTTTAAGATTATTTTCTCTCTTAAAAGTAAATCTAGGTTTTTCTCCTACAATCTAATTAATTTCCTGATTTGATGTCAGGATAGTCCAATTCGTCATAACAATATTCTGTGCAATATTTGTATGTCTGTTGTACTTCATTATATAGTTAATTCCATCCATATACTTAGACCTAGCTGGTTGAATGTTGGCTGGATTACTATTCACCCCTGCAACATAAGGCATAGCTGTACTACATCTCAATTGACTAACTTCATTCTTAGATTGTTCAATGAGGCTACTATCATAGCCCCTATTTTTAAAGTCCATTGCCATCCCTTCCATCTCCTTATGGATCATCCCATCTCTAGTACTTAGTCGACTGGCTCTCATAAATTGGCTCTTCACCGCACCCCTAAAAATATGCTTGGGCTGCATACTTTCTGAATGGACATATTTTACTGCTTGTGCATTTTTCCTATGAATAGTGGTATTAAAAGTGTTATCCTCCTTTGAAATAGTAATATCTAAAAAATGTATGAAATCCAATGAAGAATTAACATCAAACAACAGAAAATCTGTTGTAAAATGCAAGTACTGAACATAAGCATCAAGTCCACTGCTATCACCTTTCCACAGCAGAAATGTATCATCTACAAAGCATTTGTAGAACAACACATCAGCATTTCTAAAGATTAAGTATATGTTGTTCTTCCCGTCTAGCGAGCACAATATTAGCATAGGTGTTGGCGACAGGAGTACCCATCGCCACACCTTGCTGCTGGTGATAAAAGCTATCATCAAAACTAAACACATTATTTTCCAAAACACACTCTAACATAGAGCACAACAGTTCAACTTTAGAAGTACAAAATTTGCTGTGTAGATTTAGATATTCCCTTACTGCTTCAGTTCCATATGAATTCGGACTGATAGTAAACCAAGATCTTATATCCATTGTTACACGCAAAATGTCAGTAATTACATTAGTTATAAACCATTCATTAAGTGCAAGTAAAAAATCACGAGTTTCCTTAATAAAACTATTGCAGAACCTCAGTAAAGGAGCTAGCTGTTTATCAATATACTTAGAGATGGCTGTGGTGATCCATTTCTTACCAGAGACTGTAGGTCTCATTGGAGGTGTACTTAAAGATTTATAGATTTTTAGGTAATCCATAACTAAATGGAATAACCAGATTGGCTAAATACAAATACTTATAGATTTCTGAGGTTATGCTGCCTTCCATTAACAAATCATAAAGAAAGCCTTTCACCTTACTGATAATCATATTAACAAATATTTTGTTAACTTGAACAAAAGTTTGAACATCAGAAAGAAAACTATTCATCCAGCTAAAATACTGAATCTTATTCATTATTACAATTATTCCACCTTTATCAGCAGGCTTAATGATTATATCATCATTCGTACATAACGAAGTTAATGCACATTGTTCTTCCTTAGTAAGGTTATAAAACCCCTTGCCTTTCTGTTTAAAAAAAGCCTCATAAGTTTCTTGCTCACACATATTCATAAAGGCTGTAACTATTGGAGTACTATATGATATGCTAGCACGTTTCAAAAACATATTATTACTTTGATTATTTTTAAACAGCAATTTTAAATCAAGAGACCTCACAAACGGTCTTAAGTCAGTTAACAGATCAGTCAGATCACCAGATGCAGATGAAATGAATGGCTAGCAATTTTATTTCATGAGTTCAAAACATGATCTGATTATTTCTTCATTCTCTTGTATTGTGCTCCTTGGCCTACCTTGGGAGATGGTTTCTGTGAATTCTCCTCATTCTTTCCTTTGTTTCTCGAGCATTTCTTATGCTTCTCTCCCTCCCTGCAATCGGTTGCTGCAGTGAGAAGCGCATTTGTACTAAAAAAATTATGTTGAATATGCACTGTTGAATTTGTATTGCCTTGTACATCCACTTTTTCTGTTGTTAAAATATTTATGAAGAAACTGCAAAGTTATCCAACTCTGAGACAGTCTCTCCACACTTCACTGGCTCAAAACCAGTAGGTGGGGCTACCTCAATGTTATTCAGGGATTGGTAGTTCCCTTTGGCAACGCAACCATTCATATAAGGCATCGCCTCTCTGCTTACGATCGATGTATGAGAGGTAATGGGCAGGGTTTCTCAATTACAGCAGATGATTGGTCAGCATTACTAAAAGTTCCTTTATTGATTGGAAGTGATGATTTTGGCCAAAAGAAGATATTCTTATTGTTGAAATCATTTACATCACAAATTAATTTTCTTTTTTTTGTAGCAATTAAGCCATCTTTGAAACCTTTTAACTGCTGTAGCAGTCTATCATATTGTTTTGAGACTGCAACAAACTCTAGAGACTGAACAATGCTGTTTTCTAGCACTTGAATGCTAGTTCCATTTCATGCGTGCTAAAAAAATCATTCATTATCTTCGTATACTGAGTGCTAAGTTGTAAATTCAATTCCTGCCACTTCAATAACAGTTCCTGGTATTTATTTCCATAGGTAGGCATTTTAGCCCCCTAGGAACAATGCCAAGCTGAAGATAAATGTTAAAACTGAGTCTTTGCCATTGTAATTTTTTATAATATTCAAGGTCTTTAAAATCAGTTGTAAGTTACTTATCTCAGCTAGAAGCAGCAGTTGTAGTAGATGGAGTATTTCCATCAATAGTAGCACAGATACTAAAAAGTGGATTACTTTCAACCGTCAGAAAACCATGAATCTTCTCAATCCTACTCACAGTGCATTGGGCAACATGCACCTGAGCAGTAGTGGTAAAAGAGTATTCTGGCTGCATCTCCATTAGCTACAGGCATGCTACAGGGTGATACAAACAATCCAAAAAAGTGAAGAAACACCTTGTAAGCCAAAGAACTTCAAGTACAAAGGTAAAGATAAAAACAAAAAAATAAAAGTCCAATGCTCAATAGCTTTAATAGTCACACAAAGCTTTCAAGTACAACTCTTTGTCAGTGTATAAAAATAAGCACCACTGGTAGAAAAATTTATATAACAATACAGCCAATCAACTCACAAATTTAATTAACATCAGTTATGTTTAAAGTGCCCTTCTTATAAGTATACTTAAAAACTATTTAATAAAATGAAATATACAAAAATTAAAAATAAAAAACATGTTTTTTTAAAAAAAATTTAAACCAGATCACGTCTATCCTTTAAAATGGGCTTAATACTAACACTAGTGTTCAGCCCAGGAAAATTATCAGCATGAAAGTAGTTTATCCACTTACATTCCATCAGTTCAGTTTTTATTAATAATGTCACCACCATTAGCATTTAGGTAGACTACCTGCAGGATTCTAAATTTAAACTTATGTTGTGCTCCATTGCTAGATACATGTTTTGCCACTGGATTTCTTAATATGTTTCTTCGAATATGCGATATGTGTGCACTTATAAGTAGAAATTGCTTATGTTATCTTTTAATTTTTTCTTCATCTGTTTCACTTGTCCAGGTTCCAGTGCTGTTTAACGGATCAGGCACTGGAATAGATTTCAGCTTTTTTTAAGAATCTGGGCTTAAGGGGGTGTTAGTCAAGACTGTGTCTTTTGCATCTACAGCAGATTAACTATCTGGTTGGCTTGGTTGAAGCTGTTCTTCCTCAAAAGCAGGACCTTGGGCAATCCATCTTGGATGCCAAGTTTATTTGACCAGCTCTCATATAGACTTCATGTTGTTTTAAGCAGGATGTAGACCTCATTGTTATAAATGACCTTTAAGTATCCCTATTCCACTTTTTCTTCACCCACTCCCCCAGAAGATGAAACCCTCTTGAAGTGTCATGCTGTTTTATCTAGTCCAGGGGTACCAGTCTAGCTACCCAACAAGACGACTCTTCCTCTGCCGTAGATGCAGTTCTAACTCCCATTAAGGGATGTTGTTTTGAGGCTAGTTCATTGAGTCAGCCCTGACATTGACAGGCATTATAAAGGACCTTATGTGTTTTCCTGGTCTAGATGGGCCATGATGCCCCGAAGGGGGTTCACTCAGAAACCAAGCCATCTCTACAGAGCTGTTGGTACAGGCCCATAGTTTATTCTTCAGAGGGCAGTTGAAGTTTTCTGTCAAAAGACAGGGCCTCTACTTCTGCATCTTATTAGTTTTGAAAGGATGTGATAGCTTAATTCCTGGATGCTACCCCTCCCACATCGGTGCATGATGACCTTTTCCTTCTCAGATGCTGTCAGGTTTCTGGGGAATAGCTTTGACTGGTCTCAGGGTCTTGTCCATACCCCTCAGAAACATCTAGTAGACTTTCTGTGGAATAAGCCTGAGGAACCGCTCATTTAGGATGCCACCAGATCAGGTTTAGGCACCCTGACTCTGCACTTGGCTCCCTCAAAAAGCCACTGCTTTTTACAGTGTCACCTGATTAGCAGATCTACTCATTAACAGTATGATCCCATCATTGCAGCACATGTCACATAAATCATAGCTTTTCGCTAGATGGCTGCCTGACAAAATTTCTGGTCCCTTGACTGGTGTGGCAATAGAGTTTATTACTCTGCAGTATGGCATTTAGGGGCCTGAGCTGTTCATCTCATCTTACCTAATTCTAGGCCACCTAGTGAGGAAGACACTGCATAAACTTGATCTCCTTGAGTCTAGGTTGAGATGAACCTTCTTGATACTCCATGGCATACTGTGGAATACTGTGCAGAGTATGCCCTTTCAGGCTAGCATGGACAAGGTTGTCTTTCCTGAGGGGCAAATGGAAGCTAAATATTAGATGTCCTTTTCTTTGGGGAAGCATTTTTTTGTCCAGCCAACTCAGGACCTGGTTGATGAACTCATGGAGGGGAAGCAGCCCTCATCTCAGTGGAGTGCCTCTATGACCCCCCCCTTCCTGTTTCTTCCATTCTTGTGTTTCAGTAGTATCAGTCCATCTGATTAGATAGCATGGGAGAGGCCAAAGTAATTTCTTTTAGATTGGCTGCAATAGCTGCTTTGGTGTTGAAAAGGAGAGTAACATTTACTGCTTTCTTTTCCTGGTCCTAAAGAAGCTGGATGGATGGAAGGAGTGATGGATGGATGGATGGATGGATCGATCGATGATTTTCATTCCTTGTTTTAGATGGCTGTTCTGCAAGGGATTAGGGCATTGCTCCACACAATGCATGGATGGTGCCACTGGACATGATAAATACCTATTGGCACACCAGCTTTTGTGGTCCACACAAGAGGCTGATGGTTCACTCTTGGTGGCCGTCATTTCCAGTGCTGCTATTTTGGTTTTAATAGGCATTCAGAGTCTGCAGCACAGCTTTGGCCATTACAGCAAAAGGATCTCCTGGTGTTTCCTTACCTGGATGACTGGTTGCTGGTTATCCAGTCCAGGAACTCCCTGAAGACAGCTTTTCTTTGGGCACCATCATGAATGTACTTGCTAGGAGTGACAATGAACTGGAAAAAGTTCTCTGTTATCCTGACTCAGAGGAAGTTTTTCATATGGTTAACGGTGGACATTATTGCCCTTGGGAAGGACCCAGAGGTTATGGTCTCGACATCCTGAGTGACAAAGCAGTGAAAGATCCCATTTCAGACTGTGTTGCATATATATATATATATATATATATATATATATATATAAGATATATAATCCTACTAATCTGCTTGCTAATGGGTCTTCCTTTTCTTCAGCCAACTTCATTACAGGGCCTGACAGCAGATGATGTGCTTATATGCTGAGTAACCTATCTTTAATTCTTCATGGTGCTGGAAGTATGATTATCTCCTGCATAAGTAAGCTGCACATCATCCAGTGGGAAGCCATTGCAGGTCTCTAGGCCCAGAAGATCTTGGAGAAACACCTGCTTTATCCAGTCGGACAAGAAGTCTGTTTTGTGGTAAATAAAGAAACATTGGGACAAAACCATGTACCATCTGCCAGTGGGCTGCTGACAAGGAAATCCTTCTCTAAGCAGTTCACATTCCTGGGAAAGTGAACAAGCTTGCAAGTGGTGTTTCTCAAATCTCTTGCCTTCTGCTGGGGCTCCAGATATAGAGGCTGTTCTGAGAGAGAGAGAGGCATGGCATTCCAGAGTTCATTTTGTGTCCCTCCTGAGAATACATTCTATCGCTTCTGTACAGCAGATCACATAGAAGTAGCAGTGGATGCATCCTCTTTCTTAAGTCCAAGGAAGATCCTGCACCTGCTCACACTGATCTTACATTTTATTGCAGAGTTACATAAGGAAAGACCAAAACTCATTTGTTTTATGTTATAGTAGCCACAAAGTACATGGTTTCAGACTATAAGGTATGTAGTTGTAAAGGAAACCCTCACAGTCTTAGTCCGTGATGTCCACAGTATTGGGGAGGACAGCTTGTTTCATGTTGGAGTATGCCTGTTGATGTACACCCCCTTATTCTACTAGATTTGCATTCAGGACCATGTAAAGTGAATGAAGCTACTGGGAAGAACTCCACTCAGCAGGCTTATTGCACAGGTGGAAACGTTTCTTAGTCTTTGTATCCTGTACCACTCTAGTTGGTTAGCTTTCAGGTGATCTTGATGTACTTCACTTAAGAGTCTCAAAATTTAAACTGTTACCCAGATGTTCTTTTTATATTTGCTCAAAAATGTAATGTCAATTCTACATTGTTTCTTGTTTTATAAGAAGATGCTTGCTGATGGAATGGAGCATCCTACTCGGCTTGAGGGATGCATAGTTATGTAACCAGTGCATTATGTCATGATTGGGATTCACTTTATAATTTCAAAATACCAAAATATCGAATTTCAGTATCTCGAGACTATAAAGCTGAAAAGTCACAGACCCGAAAACCAAAACCATGAACGTCAGCAAAACACTACACCACACATAGAAACACATATACACCTACCTCCCGACACTACAACAAAGCAAAACAACACACACACAAACACAACAAAACAAATGCACACACCTACCCTTCCTGTAGGCAGGAGGGCAAGCCCACCTGCACCCCGCTACTTATATATACTAACTCCGAGGTCGCACTAAACACCAAAAGACAGAAAACCCACCACCACACATTCTACACCCCCCTTGCACAAACATACATCACATGCATACAAACACCACCACTCTCAGCACAGACATACTCGCACTCTTACCTATCTACCCTAACCTACACCTAAAACTCCCCAACACACTCACAACCACACATACCCTCCCCAAAACCCTTAAAAAACATAACACCTACCTAACCCGCCATCAGTACCGCGGGTTCAACATTTCCGGGTTCGATATTCTGCAGTCTCGCGCAATTGCAAATTCAACACTTTAGTTTTGAAATACTGACATTTGCCATTTCAGTATTTCGAGATTCCAAAGTAAACCCCATGATGCACATTGGAGGCATCTGTGTGCCCCATATCGTATAATGGTTGTGGTTGAAAATGGTGCCAGAATCTGATAAGAGAGGAGGATATAGCCAAGGAAGTAACCATCAAAAAGATTTCTCTTGTATATCAACTAATACTGTAAAATGTTTAAAATGTTTCATCTATTTATTTATTGAAGTAGTTTGTTATTCACTTAAGATATTGGGTATTTTTTATTTCATCCTTTTCCGGTGGTGATCAGTTTTCCTAAAATTCATTAAGCAAAAATGAAGCTGCATTCACATTGACTGCAAAGTGAAGAATAACTGTGGTCAGTGTGATGCATAATGGTGAAGAAAGACTGGAATGTGTCGTATTTTCTGAAACTAGTCTTATGATGCATCTCTATTTCTGTCTTATGTGAAATATGTTAAGTTCTAAAAACGTAGCTTTCTTGTCCAGATAGAATAGTTTCTAAATCATAATGCCATTTCTTCATTGCAGTATATTTCCCATTTACAACTTTGCAATAACTTCTTATACATTTGTAGTCTATAGTTTATTTCCCCTTTTATGTTAATTGTGTTGGTTACTTTTTTGCATTTATTTTTCCTTTAACTGTGTATGTTACTAAACAAGTTTCAGTGTCAGCTTTCATTTACTCACAGTGGCAGGTATTTTAATTTTTGCTGTCCTTAAATAAGAAAAAAAAAATCCTTCAGCATTTTCTCTCCTCAGTCCAACAATTTCCCAATACAGCAAACTTTTAAGAATGCATTCTGCCTGGTCTGAGTGTTACAGGAAGGAATCTAGTGACGTGGAAATACTTCAAGGAATGTGGCTCTTAAGAAGTGAGTAGAAAACATTTTCCTAAATAGTTTTTATAGGCCATCTGTTTTTTAGCAGCAAATTCACTTTTTGGTAAAAGACGAAATACGGACTATGCTTGGCTAAATACCACATTAAAACCATTGGATTCCCACCAACGGGATGGCTAAAAATACAGAGACAAAACTGACATTATGGGATTTTAGAGGGGTGGATTATATTGAGCTGAAGAAGAGGCTTAATATATTTAAGGGGTGAGAGTAAACAAGCTATGGGAATGGGCCAGTGGACAGCGGTTTAAGGACCATACAAAAAGTTTAAAAGAAGAGGCCTTTATGTATTGTTTCACAGAAATAAAAGGCTGATTATTCAGACAAAATACAGGACACATGAATAGTGCAAATGAAGATGTGTGGATGTAGAAGAGACGCACCATTCTAGGAAGTGAGCAAAAATACATCAAAGCTGCTGAAGGCAGAAAAGCCACATGTTTAAAATGAGTTGGTTGAAGGGGTTAGGAAGAGTAATAAGGTCATTTTTAGGTAAGTAGGGGAGAGGATGAAGTTAGCGACAGACATGGCCAGACTGAGCAAAGATATGATGGAAATCATAGGAAAGTGGGAAAATGGAGAATTATTTAAGAAATACTTTGCTTCAGTCTCTTTGAAGGAAAGCACAGGAGGATGCTGTGCTGGGTAGGAATTAGGGCAGAGAGGGAGAACAGGGTACATGAACTAGAGTAGAGAAGGAGGAGGTGAAGATGGAACGGTCTATCCTTTGCATATAAAGCTTAGGAACCAGATGGGCTGTCTGCAGGAAGCTAGCCAGTGTTCTAGCAGACCCTGTGACCATGATCTTCAGCAAATCACTTTGCATTGCAGAAGTGCCTGAGGAGTGGACAGCTGCAGGTATGGTACCCTTGCACAGGTTAATTGTGTTTGTGGGTTTGGGGAGGGGAGTCCATAAGGGCTACAGACCTTTGTCTATCAGCAGTGGCAAGGAAGGTTGTGGAAGGTCATGAAGAGAATTCTGAAAGAAAGGCTGGATACTTTCTATGACTGCAGCAATACTCAGGACAGTAACCAGTTAGCCAGAAGTTGCAATCGGCCAAACCTTATGCCATTTTATTACTGACTTAAGGAATACCTTGACCCAAAATCTTTGATGGATGTAGTTTACATGGACTTCACAAAGTCCTTTGACTTAGTCCAACATAAACAACTGCAGGAAAACTAACAGACAACTGCAGGAAAACTAACAGACATGAGAATAAGACTGATGAAATTTATTGGAGCAATGTGGATACAGAGGGTTGTGATGAGTGGAACTATATCAAGGATAAGGAAAGTGACTTCTAAAAGAATTGACACACCTTCCCCCACACACTCATGCTAAGGTGTGAAAACTTTCACTGCAGTAAATGATCCTTGCTGTATATTAACAGGTGACAAGTAGTAGGACTCCAAACTAAGTCTGTCTCCTGTTTCCTAATGCCTTCAGTGGGGAAGTTTTTTTTCTCTCTTGTGAATGATACAGAATTAAAATGTGCTGTACTAGTTCATTAATTATTTCTGTCATGTTTACCCCCCTTTTTTCTATTTCATATTTATTTATAGTTTAATAACCAGGAAAGTGAGCTGGTCCCAGGACCCTTTTCAGACAAAACTCGGGCTACATTGGCAAAGATAATAGCAAGTAATAAATGCACTTAACAATACAAAGAAAAAAATACTGCCTTAAATACATTGACAAAGATTGCATATGCAACACATAGCCAATGTGTGACAGTGAATAAGTAAAACATTAAGCAGCATTTACTAGAATGTATTTATTAATAATGTTTAACTCTACTATGTTAAGTGTATTATAAATAACAGATTGTATGCACATATATATATATATATATATATATATATATATATATATATATATATGTGTGTGTGTGTATGTTTGTGTACATGTATATGTGTGTGTGTATATATATATATATATATATATATATATATATATATATATATATGTGTGTACATGTGTACAAAACCACGAGTGTGTGTCTGTAATGGAATAACGGAGAACTAGATTATATGCCTGTGTGTGTACTTCATGTCTTTTAAAGAAAAACAAATCAAAATGGAAATTTTGGTAACTGTGTATGTGTGTCTATATATATGTATATATATATATATATATATATATATATATATATATATATATATATATATATATATACACACACACACACAAACAGATATATATATGTGTGTGTGTGTGTGTGTGTGTGTGTGTGTGTGTGTGTGTGTGTATAAAAATGTATAAAGGATGTAGAATACTATATGTAGGATGTATTACTGTGTTTAAATGCACATGTCTGAGTGAGTGTGTGTGTGTGTGTGTGTGTGTGTGTGTGTGTGTGTGTGTGTGTGTGTGTGTGCGCATTTAAACACAGTTAAGTACTTGTGATTTCCTTTTCTTTATGTTTTAGTGCAAGACCACATAGTAAATGTACGTTAAAGTAAATTTAGCTGTATATTATGGTTGTCATCAGTGGTTGCATTTCCTTTGTGGACTACAAAATACTCATGCACTCTGAAAATGTAAGGACTGAGTCAAAGTCAGTGAGAATCTCTTACCATGGATATGTGTGTGTCAGATATGCATCCCCTCTGGGAGGATGTCATAAAAAAGCATAAAAGATCTTTTTTTATGAACAATGTCAGTGCACGTAGTTGATAGGGTTGCCACTTGTCTTTCTTTCTGCAGTTCTGTCCTGTGTTATGGGAAGGGGCTTGAAAATGGTAAATGTGTTGATACTGTACAAAAAATTATTTTCTGGCTTTTCTTTAAATGTCAGAAAATTCTTTGATACTATATTTAAGTTATCTTAACATATAAACTTTTATAAATAACAGTACAAACAAAAACGCAGAGTATCAAAACCACTATGACGTTGCTCATAAACCAAAAACTTTAATAAATCACTTTAAAATAATAAAGCAGTTAAAACTTCCATATAAACTTGATAAGCCCTTTCGAGTAAACTCTTCCTCAGATCTCCAAGAGTTTACTCAAAAGCACTTATCAAGTTTATATGGAAGTTTTAACTGTTTTATTTTTTATTTGAAAGTGATTTGTTAAAGTTTTTGGTTTGTGAGCAATGTCGTGGTGGTTTTGGTACTCTGCTTTTTCATTATTTGTGCAGGTATACTTCAGTGCCAACCATCAGTGGCTGTATTTGTGTTTTCCTTTTTCCATTTATAAATAACAAACTTTTAAAGTTTATCATGTCAGTACTGTGTTAATGCTTATGTCAATTTGTTAGAAGTGAGAACTGCCCTTAAACCCCTGACCGATGTAATGGCTTTGTTTTGCTATGAAAGGGGATTAAGTTCTCCTATCTGCAGTAAAAACAGTGGAAAACCATAGGAGATTACTAGGCCATCAACTTGGAGGTCATTTCAAGCCTAGCCGTTTTGTCCCAATGTAGTACCACAGAAATGTTGGTTAGTACCCATGATTGCATTGAGTAATGGCTGCCCATGTCTAGGATGGTTGGGGATGCTATCCACGGTAAGAATTTACGGTGCCTGATCCACTTGTTCAGGTTCTTCTTGAACAGTGTCATAGAGTTGCTGTGTTTCACGTGAATAGGTAGCATATTCCAAAGATGCATTAGTTGCTGGTAGATGAATCTGTCCCTCCAGCATGTCCTATTTAAGTTGCAGGCCAAAACTTTTTTTCAGAAATCTTCAGAGATAGTTCACAAAGAAATTTTACAACAGTCCAATGTACAAAGTGGGTACATACAAACAAAGAGTACAACCATATTGGGCGTAAGACCATATAGATAATTTACCAGCAAGGTTATAATAAACAAGGAAATGGCACATAAGCAACAGTACTGTTGATAGCTTTGCATTAAAAAAAAATAGTACTATGACTTGATATAAAGATTTTTGACCTTTACTTAACCCACAACTATATACAATATTTACAACTGCTACGATGAGAAATCTCGTAAAGCAGGGGGTTTACTGTTTCGTATGTTCTATACAGTTAATAGGAAACTGCGGAATTTACCCTGCTTATTATATTATTACGTTTTCAGAGGACAAAAGGTAGTGATTATTATAAGCTAATGTCTTTAATATCTACAAAGAGCATTATTCCTTAAGAAATGTGGTCGATAAGAAAACTCCGAAACTTCTGGTAGTAGGAATGTTTTTTACTATTTCTTGTTCTCATTTTATGGGATGTGATGCATTTGAGTGCCATGTTTTTGTATCCCTCCCATGCTAATTTGGATCTATATATCTAGTTTTGAATGATATAAAGTTTCATTAACATGAAACGAGTGATAAGAATGTGGAATTTCTGCTTGGGTATTCTGTCTGTGGTAATGTGAAGGATTGCAAACTCCCATGAAATACTAGTTTTCCTATATCCCATTTTTCTAACCTGACTCTTTATGAACCCCATAGATTTTGAGCAAATTTGCAATACCAAAGTATGTGAAATAGGTCTGCATGGATCTTCAGGCAGAAAGGACAGAAAGGGGAAGAGGTTGAGTTAAATTTGTTCAGTTTAATTGGTTTGAAATAAGCATTTTTATTGATCATTAGTTGTGTATATAGTAGATTTCTAAAAGGAGATAATTTAACAGTGTTTTCTATAGCATGTGGAACTTGTTCCATGGTAATTTTATTGTTTATTCCATTCCAATATTTAGATAATAGGCTTGATATTTTATTATTGTCATTAATTTGTACACAGTAGAAAGCATTTTCTTGTTATCCAATAGACATCTCAGAATCGTTAATGAAGTATTAATAATCACAAGGCTTTCTTTAGTTATGTTAGGAACCTGGGTGGGAATTCCCAGATATGCTCAGAATTAGTCCAAAATGACAAAAAATACACCGAACCCACAGACATTGCCAACATCCTAGCTGACAGGTTCAGCGCAAACTTCTCCCCCCCCCTCCCCACCGAAAGGGCAAATATCTATCCCAGCAGAGTGCTGCCCCCCTGACATCTCAGATGCTCAGGTAAGAGCCGCCCTCTCCAAAGCAAAAAACACAGCATTAATGGGACCAGACGGTGTCCCGGGCGCCCCTACATGAACTCCAAGAAGAGCTAAACCCAAACATAAAACTACTGTTCAATCTCAGCCTTACTACAGGATATGTACCCAAAGAGTGGCGTACAGCAACGGTGGTCCCTCTCCACAAAGGTGGGGCCTCAAAGGATCCTGGAAACTATCGCCCCATAAGCCTGACTAGCTTGGTCTGCAAAGCTATGGAAAGGATCATCATGGACCTTATAAATAAAGATATTGGGGACCTACAGACACTGGATCCTACCCAGTTCGGCTTTGTTAAGGGCAGATCCTGCCTCTTAAACCTGGTTGATTTCTTTGAAACAGTCACCAAGGCCATTGACGAGGGGAAGGTGGTCCACACAGCCTACCTGGACCTCGCAAAAGCCTTCGATACATTACCCCACTCGGGCATTATAGATTAGCTCACCAGCTTAAATATAAACCCCTGTGTCACTAGATGGGTTGCAAACTGGCTCAAGGACAGAACCCACATGGTTAGAATTGCTGGAGCCATGTTAGACTCCAAACCAGTTACAAGTGGCGTCCCACAAGGCTCAGTCCTTGGGACCTCTCTTGTTCGGTATATATTTCTCAGAGGTACAGGCCAACACGGAAGGACTGTGACTGACCAAGTTCGCAGATGACTGCAAACTGGGCGCCATAATCGACTCTCCAGCCAACACAAGCATCCTCCAAAAGGGCCTCATAGAAACAGACAACTGGTGCCAGACTCATGGCCTCAAGCTAAACGCCAAAAAGTGTATAGTCATCCCCTTTGGCAAAAGCAAAGTGCCCACAAATTACCACATAAGTGGTAATCCATTAAGTACGGAAGAAGTAATTAGGGACCTGGGGACCCAAGTTGATAGCAATCTCTCATTTGACAACCACGTGGCCAAAGTGGTTAGAAAAACATTTTATATAGCCCACCTAATCATGAAGGGATTCACATCTAGATCAGGGGAGGTCATCGTGCCTCTTTACTCATCCCTCATCAGGCCCATAATTGAGTACAATGCCCCTTTTGGGATGTACCTTACCAGACACCTGCAGCAACTGGAAAGACCCCAAAAGTACCTCACCAAGAGGATCAAAGGGCTCAAACAGATGCCTTATGCTGCCCGGTTAAAGAAACTCCAGCTCTACTCAGTGGCATACCGCCTGCTCAGAGGCGATCTGTGCCTGACGTATAAAGCCATGTCCAACCCGGAATTAATGGACATGCTGCACCTCAGAAAATCCAAATCCCATCGAGCTACGCGCTCGAGAGATTTGAACCTCAGCACTGAAATTAATAGGACATGCTGGAGGGACAGATTCATAACCCAGAGGCTCCGTTCACTCTGGAATAAAATCCCAGTCCAGGTTAGGCAGAGTCCCTCATTGACTCTCTTCAAGAGGAATCTTGATGAGTGGATGGGAGATCGTAGGTTTACCCCGGGTATCACTTCTGTGTCACTGTTAGACAGAGGCACAGTATACTAACCTCATAAAAGGGCATAGCAAAATTAACTTAAAATGGGTGGTGAAAGCCAAACACACTCTGGCTAGGCTTATAAATGCCCTAGGGCAGATAGCCTAGTATGAACCTATGAACCTATATCTGTTTGCACATTTTCAGGTATGTTTTTGAAAGTTACAATGAGTTCCATGATTTCTCTAATGATGATGTATTTTTTGCTTAAGTTGAAGTTTTCCTTAATTTCATCTGTGGTTTTATTTTTAAGTTTGTAGAAGTCCCAAATTAAGTTTTTGATTAATGGATATTGGGCTAGATTTAACATCTTAGTCCCTACTGTTAAGTTAGGGTTTAAATGAATTAGTTGTAATATCTTTAGAATATGTGAAAGTTTTAGAAATTCAAAAACATTCTTGGAACATGAGAATTTTAAGATTAAGTAAGTTATGTACTTTAAATTTTTTAAAGTTTAAAATGTCTATGAGGAGGAAGGCTTTGGGGTTACGTCTGTGTTCTTTAATGTGATTGTGCCATAATTTAACACACAGTGGGAACCAATCATTGCTCAGTGGGTTATAATCAGCAATCTGGATAATTCTGTTGGAACATATTATTTTAGAGTGCAGTTCAAAATCCAGTAACCCCATGCCTCCTTTATCGGTTGGTAGTATTAATTTTGTATAAGTAATTCTGGTTGTTTTCTGATACCAAATAAATTTGGAATAGGTCCTCAGTTACTTTTTTGAAAAACAGTTTACAAATTGTAATATTAGTGGCATTGAGCTGGTATAAAGGTTTTGGAATAATATTAATTTTAACTATTGCAATTTTAGATAGTAGTAGGAAATTCATGTTTTCCCATCTTTGCAGATCTAGCTTTACAGCCGTCCATTTTTTAGAAGGTTATTTTGCATATTTGATTTATGATTATCCTCAAAGTTTACCCCTAAGTATTTAAGTGAGTCGCTTGTTTTAATAGAAGTGTGTGGGAAATAAGCTAGATTATGACCCAGGGGGTTAAGTGGGAATATGAAGGATTTCGACATGTTGATTTCATAATTTGACACTTTAGAAAAATTCTCAGTAGCATTTAGTATTTCGTTTAGGTCCGTATTTGGTAGCTGAAAGTATATGTTAATGTCATCTACATATGCTGTTAAGGTTAGGTTATTATGCAGAATCTCTGGAATATGGTGGAATATTCTTTTTATTTATATATAGAAATAAGGGTTCAATATAAAGGTTACAAAGATAGGGTGATAGGGGGCAGCCTTGTCTAGTACCGTTAATTATTTGCATTGGGTTAGACTGTGTCTTGTTCAAGAAAAGTATCGTGGTGGAGGACTTGTAAAGTGTTTTAATTAGTTCAATGAATTCTTCAGGGATATTGTAGTATAACAGTGTTAAGTATAGAAAATCTAAGTTTACCATATCAAATGCTTTAGTTGCGTCCCAGGTGAGAGCATATCTGGGGTGTTTAGCTTTCCTCAGTAGTTGAATAGCTGCATCTAGAGTGAGACTGTTGTCCCATGTTTGCCTGCCCATCATGAAACCAGATTGTTCAGATGATATAATGCTGGATAGTATTGTTTTGAGTCTGCTATCTATATGTATAAGAAAATTGGCCTGTAGTTCATGGGGTTCTTATTATCAGAATTGGGTTTTGGAATGAAGATAGTCATAGAGTTATTAAGATAGATGTCAGTGAATCCCCTTTTAGTAATAAAATTATATAATTTCAGGTGAATGGGTGAATGTTTGGATGCAAAGGTTTTATAAAAATTAGAGGTGAACCCGTCAGACCCAGGAGATTTATTTAACTGTAGTGTCTTAATTACATTTGTAATTTCTTCAATTGAGAGGGGTGCTTTTAGAAGGTCAGCTTGATGATTTTCAATTGTTGGAAATTTTATATTGTTAAGAAAACTTTTAGTCTTCTACTAAGGTTTGTTTCCGGGGTCCATATAGTTTTGTATAAATTTCTACAAAGATATCCATTATTTCCTGATTTGTATTTGCTGTTTTGTTGTTGTATGTTATTTCAGTTATATTGGTAGCAGATTGGTGAGCATTTATTAGTTTTGCTAATGATTTGGATGTTTTTTGTGTTAGTTCTGCATATCTAGTGAGAAGTTTCATTTCTGTAAAATAGTAGTTTTGATTATGCACCATATATAAATCTTTTTGTAATTTCAGCAGATTATTTTCCAGTTCTAGGTTAAAATTATGTTGGAGTTTTTGCTCAATTTCTTTAATTTCAGAATGTAGTTTATCTCTTTATCCTTGATTTTTTTTTATAATAGGATGCTTTGTGAATTAAAATGCCTCTTATCTTCGCTTTCATTGCAGCCCACCTTATATGAAAAGGTATATTGATGTCTAGAAAGTTATTCTCAAAGTCATCAAGAGAGCTAACTATTTCCTGTCTGATGTCTTGTTTTAACAAAAGGTCAGGGTTTAGGGACCATACAAAACATTTAAAGTTATCTTGGTTCATTTTGACCAGTTTATTTTGAGGGTTATTCTAGAATGATGCGAGAGAAGTCTACATTCAGCAGTATAATTAAGCTCTAATTTTAGAAAGGAATCTTAGATTAGAAAGAAGTCTATTCTAGACCATGATTTGTAGCAAGGTGAGTCACATGTGTAATTTACCTTAAGATTAGTGTCATTTTTAAGTTTGTAGGGATCTATTAGTGAAAATTCTGTAACAAGGGTCTTCTAATGCTAAAACAGGTTGAAGGTCTCTAGGGTTTTTATTATTTGTTCTGTCTATTGTAAGGTCTTGCACCAAATTCCAGTCTCCTCCCAATATATATTCATGTTCTGGGAATCTTATTAAGAGGTTGTATATCTCAATAATAAAATCTTGTTGTTTAGTACAGGGGCCATATAGGTTCAGAAATAAAAAGGGTCTAGAGAGAGGGGCTTTTAGACAGGTAAAGTAGTACCATCTACCCTCTTCGTCCTAACTGAAGTCTAAAATATACTCTTTAAAAGAGGGTTTGATAATAATAGCCACACTTTTTGGGTTGGTACAACTACCCAAAGCTATTATTGAATTTACCCATTTCTTCTTCCTGTCAATATCCCAGTCACCATTCATTAAATGTGTTTCTTGGACAAAAATGACATTAGCATCAGACTTAAAGATTAAATGAATAAGTAGCTTTTTTTTCTTAGTTTCCTGAAGGCCTATGGGTGGCCGCAGTGGTGCAGTGGTTAGCATTGCCGCCTCACAGCAAGAGGTTCTCCGGTTCGATCCTCAGTTGGGGTGCCTTCTGTGCAGAGTCTGCATGTCCTCCCTGTGGTCATATGAGTTTCCTCCAGGTGCTCCAGTTTCCTCCCACATCCCAAAGACATGTGGTGGATTCGACACTCTAAAATTGGCCCTAGGCATGAGTGCATGCATGTGTGTGCCTTCTGTGGAAGGCTGGCAACTCAACACTGTAAAACTCTATTGCCAGTCATGAGCGGACAGGTGATCCGCTGTGGCAACCCCTAAACGGGATAAGCCGAAAAAAGAAGACATTTCCTGAGGGCATCTAACATTCCAAGAATCTGTAGATCACATTATTTGTTCACAGTAAACTTAGGTAACATAATAATCTGTTTGGATGTAAACTCTGTCTTTAGAAAGTATGTAAATAATGTGTAGTAGAGACATGTCCATATCTGTCATTGTAGCATTATCAGTCTCTAAAACCAAACCAAGCCTAACCCTAAAAACAGTTGAACTAAGGGGAGAATAACACTGAAAACTGAAAAGAGGTCATTGTTCCCCTCTACTCGACACTCATTAGACCCATTATAGAGTGCAACGCCCCTTTTGGAATGTACCTCACAAGACATCTGCAGCAGCTGGAAAGGCCATAGAAGTACCACACAAAGAGGATTACTGGCCTCAAACAAATGCCGTACACTGACCGTCTCAAAAAACTCCACCTTTACTCCATAGTATATCGCCTACTTCGAGGTGATCTCTGCCTAACATATAAAGCTATGTCAAACACAGATCTGTTGGACATACTACACCTAAAGAAATCCCAATCCCTCTGAGCTACATGCTCTAGGGACCTAAACCTTGTCACCACAATAAATAGGACATATTGGAGGGATAGATTCCTGTTCCAGAGACTTCCCATACTCTGGAACAGGCTACCCATCTATGTCAAGCAAAGTTCTTCATTAGCACTCTTCAAGAAAAATCTTGAGTGGATGGGAAATACGAAATACACCCTGGGGATCACTTCTGTGTCTCTGTTCGATAGGGGCACAGGAAATTAACTTTCTTGGGTGGCGTAAGCCAGGGAACCTTGTTGGCTAGGCTTACGTAGGCCCTTGGGCCGATAGTCTAGTACCTACCTATGAACTTGTAGTTTTTTGAGTAGAAATTATTTTCATACATATTTTAACCATAACGAGAAGATCAAGTTTCAAGTGTGAACAATAAAACAATAATGTACACAAAGTTCAAATCACAAGATGTTTTGGTAACTATCAGCACAAACCTCTACATCATTGCTCCAGTTATAACTTTTAATAACCTGGCATAGTAAAACATAGTGCAACATCAAAATCTGATCACAAGAAGCATGAGTTTTAAACATGAAAGAACAGCTTAATGCAGATATTTTAGGGGATGAATGCCGCACGCAAGTTATGCTTAAAGAAGTGTTCATCAAGTGATCAAGACCCTTAAGGACTCTGGGAATAGCAGTAAAAGTGTGTATAACCTTACTGGAACCAATATTATTTTACATATTTTAACGTATCAGTGTCTAAACAGCCTGAAGGTATTAGGTAATCTATAACTGATTACTCTATTTGGCTGAGTAATGCCTAAGATTATGTTGGTATACAGCTGTATAAAAAAAATTAATATAATATGTGTTCGATGCTCTTATCTCCAAAACATTGCCTGTACAGTTATAGGAGGGACAAACTATAAAATTTAACACTGTGCCTGACTCTATTTAAATCGTATGGCAGAGCATTTCAGTTATTTGTATAAACAGTTGATAGAATTTCCGATAGTGACAGGCAAGTCAGGATTAGTTTATGCAGTGAGACCAAGCAAGGCATTGCAATGGTAAGCTGTAGGTCTAAATAAAAATGCAGTACATACTGAACCTGGAGGAAGGAACAAAGTCTCTTGTTTCACCACATCTCATCAACAGCCGATCAGAATGGTAGAGTTCAGTTTTCAGTTTACCATAGTTCAGTTTAATTCTGCACAGGAACTATGGTGTGTTTGATTTAATTCAGAACTGCAATCAACCGGTTTACCATTGATCACTTTCCTTATGAATGCTGAGTCTTAAGGAAGGAGGAAGTAAACAAGGATGGTGGTGTTGCTGCCAATTCACTCCTGAAGGGAAATAAACTTGTGCAGTGCAGCCCTCCCCTTTGTCCTTTTGCAGCTTCTTAATGGGAAATCCCTGTGTTTCTGGATGACATTAGATTTTCAGAACAGGACTAAAGCACCTCAGGCACCTGGATATCTGCTGCTGTTTATTTTTTCCTTGTCAAGGGTGTTAATTTTTCTTTCAATATTTATAGCATCCAATTCACAAGTGTCATAACAACCAAAGGAATTGCAAGTTGCTGAAGAGACTGTATTAGAGCATGCCATGAGTCAGCACATTTAGGTTAACTGTGGCAGTTCATTAAAGGTTCTTATAAAGTCTGTTTTGGCTTCACTAGGTGAGTTAGTACTTTATTTTCTTTATATTGGAAGCGCAAAGTATTAGGGTATTTCATTTGGAATTTGATGTTTTTATGAACCAGGAAAGCACAGTAAGGAGGGAGCATTTGTCTTTTAAGTTTTATTTGAAGTGGAAGATCTTGTGCAAATGTGATTTTATAGTCATTCCACATAATCAATCTCTTGGATTTGGCTGCATCCATTATTTTCTGAACATAGTAATAATTCAGCAGCTTGACATAAATTTGCCTAGGGTTGTCAGTATTTTGATATTTACAGAGTACATTGTTCCTTTTGCTCTGTGCTTCAAGATCAATTAGCTTTTGATTTATTTCTTCAATAGTTGCATCCTTGGCCTTTAATTGTTTTTTGTAGTTCTTCTGTCCTCATTTAGTTTGCTACTGACTTAGCCTCAGTTAAATCCAGTCTTTTTTTTTTCCAAAATCTCTTTATTTCAAATTTTTTTTTCAAATAATAACAACAATACGGTAACTCAAAAACACAAATAAACAATACAAATACCCATCTAAAGAAAAATGACAACAATCTCGTTCCGAGATAATTATACATACATACATACATACATATATATATATATATATATATATATATATATATATATATATATATATACATCGTCAAGTAAAGTATGAGAATTCTTATGTTCATTTGGTCTCATAAGGGATAGTTAGAATGAGGATAGTCTATATATAAAGTAAAAATAGAAATTTAACCATTTATTTGTATGTTTAGGGAAAATATCTAGTTACACATATACTAAGAAAAGGGAGAAGATGCAAGAAAGACTGGTTATACTACATTCATTTCTTATTTAAAGGTTAGCTTTTCATGACAATTTGTGGGCAAATTTTATTTGTCAAGAATTATATCTAGTAAGTAACCCCAATATTTTTGGTAATAGTGTTTGTTTTTTGTTTTTGAATAAATTAATTTGTGAGATGAGATATATTTGATAGCAAGATTGCTAAAATTTTCCCATGTAATTGGTGACATGACATTCCAATTCTTTGTAATAAAGAATTTAATAAGGGCAAAGACATGTTTTAATATTTTTGGGAGTTGATTGGTATTAATGTACAATATAGCTGTCTCCCAAGTAAGGATTGATTTTTCATATCCCATCTTCTCTAATCTTACTCTCAAGGAACACCATAAGTTGTGTATCTTAGTACAGTTCCACATGACATGTAAAATATCAGCTGTTTGATCTGGACAATGGGGACATATAGGCGAAAAGTTAGGATTGAATTTATTTAATTTAGATAAGGTATAATATAGATTGTTATTTACCATAAGTTGTGTATATAACAGCTTCTTGAAAGGAATGAATTTGATTGTATTTTCAATGGCTAGTTTCTTATTTTCTTCAGTCAGTGATTGATTTTTCGTTTGCCAATAGTTTGAAAATAATAAAGAATTCTGATGTTTTGCACTCATTACAATTTAAGTCCTAGAAATTGTTTTTCCTTTAATCGCAAGATTTTCAAGTATTAATTTAACTAAATCTATGTTCTGTAAGTCAGTGTGTATTAGTGAGAATTTAGCATTTATAAGATGATGAAGTTGGTTAAGGATAATACTATATTTCATAGGAAGTTTGAGTTCAAGTCTCATTTGCCCCGTGTTAGAGTCTTTCCATTGGTATATATCCCATATTGTGTAGTCTTTTATCAGGGGGTAGTTTGTTAGATTTACTGGTTTATTATTTATTAGTAAATTAGGATTTAGGTGTAATGGTTGTATAAGGGCAAAAGTGTCAGCTAATTGCAATGATTTAAATAGTTTCTGTGTTGTAAGAATCATGTTTTTAATTAGTGGGTGCAAATTATTCGTGTATATGCTAGCCTGGTTTAAATTCAAGAATGGTAAGGATTTGATATTACAGCCAAGGGATTTCAACTGTTCATACCAGATTTTGGTCCACTGGGGTGTCCAAGTATTTATATATGAGTCATAGTTTATTATATGTATTAGTCTGTATACAGTAATTATAATATAGTAAAGCTTAAAATCAGGTAACCCCAATCCCCCCTTATCTTTGGCGAGTACAAGTTTTGCATATTTAATTCTGGTAGATTTGGGATACCATAAGAATCTTGATATAGCTTTTTCCATGGCAAGGAAGAAGTTTTGGGGAATATTTGAAAAGGTAGCATTTAATTGAAAGAGTATTCTTGGTAGAAAATTCATATTGACAACACTAGCTTTTGACAGTACAGCCATATTAATGTTCTTCCACCTATCCATATCGTTTTGAATACTAGTCCATGTAGTTAGTAGGTTATTGTTTATAATATCTTTGAAGTCTGAAGTAAGTATTATTCCTAGATATTTTATCTGGTAGTTTATTTTGATCTCACTCATAGGAAAGTACAATTCTTTATGCCCTATAGGATTGAGGGGAAATATGTGTGACTTGTTTAAATTTAAATTATAATTTTAAACTACCGAGAACTTATCAATAACTTTAAGTATTTTTGGGAGGTCAGTAGTGGGGATTTGGAAGTATATATTTAAGTCATCAACAAAGGCCGAGTATATAAGATTTGTATTGTGGATTTTGGGAATACGATGAAAGGTTTTTTGTGAAATAAACAGAAGGAGGGGTTCTAGATAAAGATTAAATAGGCATGGCGAAAGAGGACATCCTTGTCTTGTACCATTGGATAAGAATATAGGGTTAGTTATAAGTTTATTTACCTGTATAGTGGTAGAAGCTTTCTGATAGAGAACCTGGATCATTTTAATGAATTCTTGAGGAAAACTATATAAAGGCAGTATATTAAAGAGAAAGTGTAAGTTTACTCTATCAAAAGCTTTAGTTGCATCTACTGTAAGGGCATATCTGGGGCATTTATCCCTATTAAGTAGTCTTACAATGGTATCTAAAAGGACGGTGTTGTCACTTGTTTGTCTGTTTGTCATAAAACCCATTTGTTGTTGGGAAATAATAGAGGGGAGTATATTCTTAAGTCTATTTGCTATAACATGGACTAATATCTTAAGATCAGTGTTTATGAGGGCTATTGGTTTATAATTTGCTGGTTCTGTTGGGTCAGAATGCGGTTTAGGAATCAACACGGTCTTGGAGTTATTTAAGTATTTGTCTGTTATACCATATTGTATTATATAGTTGAAAACTTTTAAAAACACTTTGGAGATAGGTTCCATGAATAGCTTATAAAAATCCGATGTGTATCCATCAGGCCCAGGGGATTTACCTAATTTTAATTTGTTTATTGCAGCTTTTATCTCTTTTAAATGTAACGGTGATTTTAAGAGTTTCCTTTGATCTTCTGTAATTTGCGGAAAGTGTATATTATATATAAAATCCTCAAATCTGTCTGTAGATGATGATAAGGGTATATTGTATAATTTCTTATAAATATCTTCAAAAGCGTCCAGTATATCTTGATCTTTATATTTCACCTGTCCTTCATATTTTCTTTCTTTGATCCTAGGAGGTCCACTTTTTCTGTTAATTAGTCTAGCTAAGTTAAATCCAGTCTTGAAGCAATATGGTCAAGAGTGGTGCCAAAGCTTGATAGCTGGTGTGAGAAGTTTTGGATTGCAGTCTGGATTGGAAGAAGGGCTGTTTTCGGTTCCTGTATATTGCATGCTGTCTCAGTCTTAGGTTTATTGTTTGATTTAGGAGGGTCTTGCTGTTTCGATGTTTTCTGCCTTTTTGCAATCACTTCTTTCTCTGGTGAAGTGATCTGTGAGAATTTTGATTTTTGTCATTTGAGATTCCATTTGCTCGAGAATGTTAGCCATTTCACAGTGATCTGTAGTTGAGCAGAGTTCTTCAAACACGAAGTTACAGGCATGGATATGCGTATTCTGAGCTGCAGACTTGCTTCCAGCAGACCTGTTTTTTTTTTTTTTTTGAATAGATTTGCACTCAAATTTGCTTACATTTTCTTCCTAAGCATTAGAATGTCTTCAGATTTGCTTGTAGTGCATTTGGAACCGATTTTGTCTGTCCAGTAATGGTTATAATTGTAGTTTTAAAAGGAAAGGTGTGGAGCTGCAGAGAGAGAGGGTATTTACAGTCTATATGCCATCTTGGAATCCTCCTGCAGGCCAAATGTATGCCCCTGGAGCAGGTAGCCGAAGTCCCATTTGATTTATGGATATGTATCAAGTTTTTTAAGTTTAAGTCTAAAATTGCTCTGTACGCCAGAATTAAGTCTCCCCTAAGAAGTCTATATAATATAGAGTATAGCGACAGGGACTTTAGTCGGCCTGTGTAAGGCATGTGCTGGAGTCCCTTGATTTTCTTTGTTAGTGACCTCTGACGTCTCTCCAATTGCTGCAGGTGCTTTGTAAGATACATGCTGAACAGGGCGTTATACTCAATTGTGGGCTGGATTTGTGCCAAGTATGGAGGGGTTATAACCTCTTTTGATATCGAGGCAATGCCTTTTCTAATCAGGTGTGCTATGTAGAAAGCCTTCTTTACTACAGTAGACACATGGTGGTCAAAATTAAGGTCACAGTCAACTTGTAATCTCAGGTCCCTTACCACTTTGTGGGTACTTACGATATTATTTTTGATTGGATCTTGTGAAGGGACATTGATTGTGCTAAAGGGAATGATGCATTTCTTTGCATTCAATTTGAGACCATGACTAAGATGCCCAATGTTGGTCTGTGTAATACCATCCTGGAGTATACTGACATCATTTGGGGGGATACAATAATTGAACCCAGTTTGCAGTTGTCCACAGCTTTCTATCTCTTTTTTTATATCAGCTGCTGTGTTCCTGACATTAACGGGATTAATTGCCTGTCTAAGATTGACAGCAGTACCTGATAGGGTAAACTACAAATTTAACTGTGTCTATGATATGTCATGCAGGTGGAGACAAATTGTCTGCAAAGTATGTGAGAAGTTAAACTTAAAAAAAAAAAAATCTCTTGTCTGGTCAGGATAAAACAGACATTTGTGGGTTCTGTTAAAGCAGTTTTATTATGTACAACACATCAGGATTGAGGCTTAATAACTTTAACTTAGGTAAACTTATAAACTAGCTATCACACTCATACATGTTCACACTCTGGCTGCACTCTCAAAGTGGCACTGAAGCTAGCATGTGCTTGCTATTTATATGCACATGCTATCCTTGGAAAGGCTTTTTAAAGGTACAACACACACTATTCTACATCGTCCCTTTTTAAGACATGAGTCATGCATTATTGACAACACTAATTGACATGCAATTGATTCAGAATAATTGTTTGACATGCAGTTATACAGAACTAAATACATATAGACAATTATGTCCAGGTTGCAGTGTATTTCACACTAGGTCTGGAAATACGGACAAATTGTGTGACATAGAAATTAGAACTAGGTCTAGCAACTGGGACTGTCTCTGCTGACTATTTAACTTTGGAGACATCAGAAACGGAAGTAGGAGTTAAGACACGTTCTGCAACAGATACATTGTCTGGATTGCACTGAGATCTAGAGTCTGTATCACAGGAACAATGCTGCAATATCGATCCTGATACAGGAAGATGTCTGCGATTTCTCCTGTTCTGCACACCCTCAGAGTCCACAAAGTAGGATCTCGGCTCGGCACATATACCTGTTACATGACCAATCCAGTCGAAACCTTTCACCATTTGTATCCTCACTGTCTCTCCTTTTTTCGATGGACGAAGAAATCTGCTCAGTTTATCATAGCTTCTGGAAAGAATGCCTTCTGAATAGTTGGGCTTTGATTATTCTGTTGCTGTTAGCTTTGGGCCTCAGCAAAATGGAACTGATAGACAATGTTGTTCTGGTTTGCCTAGATAGAAGTCTGTGAGCAGGCGAATCAAGTATATCATCACTGGGTATGTTTCTGAGATTGAGTAAATTCAAAAAGACATCAGTATTATCATGCTTTGACTTCTCTAGTAATTGCTTTGCACTCTGCATTGCACATTCAGCTAGTCCATTTGACTGTGGATATTCTGGACTACTAGTTACATTTACAGTCCCATTCATTTTGCATATTTCTGAAACAACTGACTAGTTACCATTGTCAAGAGATGATTTTGAAGTAGTGCTTTTGCAATCTAAGCATCATTCTTTGTAATCTTGCTGAAGCTCAATGCATAGGCTTCTTTAAAATAGTGACTAGAGGTTGGTGATCAGTTTCAATCTGAATAGCTCAACTATAAATATAATCATGAAACTTTGAACATGCAAGTACTATTGCCAAAAGTTCTTTCTCAAGGTGAGCGTACTGCATTTCAGTGTGGGCAAGAGTTCTAGACAAATAGGCTACTGGTCTGCCCTCTTGAAGAATAACTGCGCCAAAACCAAATTTTGAAGAATCACAGGAAATAGTTACTGGTTTATTGACATCATAGTATCTTAATGTAGGTGGGGTGGCAATTTTCTGCTTAAGGTCTTCAAATGCTCTCTGGTGCTGTTCCAAGCAATACCATGTAACATTTTGCATGTTAACTCTCTCAAAGGCACTGCAGCTCACTGAAGTCTGGTATAAATTTGCCTAAATAGTTACCTATATCTTCCAAATGGGGTACTGAATGTAGTCAGTAGTGAAGATTTGCAATGAAGCATCACTTTCCAAAATGAAATTTTTGCATCCAAGACAAAAAAAAAAGTGGCATTTGGTATTAAGGGCTGCGACTTCCTTGACTGTACACATAGGGTGATACAGTCTCTTTAATGCTTTGTTCAAAGCTCTTGGGTCAATGCATATTCTTATTTTGTCTGAGCCTTTTTTGTGGGCTGCTACCATGGACGACACCCATTCAATAGGTTGTGTAACTGGACAAATTACACCTTGCTGCACCATTTTATCCAACTGAGCTTTGACTTTATCCTGTATAGCTATCGGAACTTTTCTTGCTGGTCTGACCACGGAAGTGACTTCTGGGTCTAACTTCATGAAATACACAACTGGAAGTTTGCCCAACTTGTCATCGAAAACATCAGCATACTCTTGAGAAAATGGCTTCAGAAAAATTGAAACTAGGATATGCACTTATATGGTAAACTCCTTTGGTAAAAGAAAGTAGATTCATTCTCAAACTGTCTCTGAGATGCAATGATGACTGCACAGGTCTTTGAAGTACATAGAATAACAGGCTGTAACAGTTCTTGACCAAATAACATGAAAGCATTACTGAGCCTTCGGTTTGAATTTCTTCACCTTCATAAGCAACAAGTTTTGTACTATCGGCCACATTGAGTTGCTCATTAGTTCTCACTTTAGCAAATGTGTCTGCTGATATAGCGTTACACTTTGAACCAGTGTCTACTTTAAGCTCGATGGATTTACCATTGACCTGGACAGTACAAAACACTTTCCCCTTTGCCAGCAAATTCAATGCATCAAGTCTTTCACCAGTTACTGATCCACCATCTACATAGAAAGTAGAATGCAGTTTACTTGATCAATTTGCTTTTCTGAGTGACCCTTCTTTACAGCTGTATGGGATTTACTTGATTTGCAAAATTTTTGAAAATGGTTCCATTTTGTACACTTGTGACATTGCTGACCAAATGCAAAGCATTTCTCTCTTTTAGACTCATGATTGGCACCACAATTGTGACAGTTAACAATAAAGCTGGACTTGGGTTTTGCTGATTCACGTTTTTACTGTACTGAGCATGCCCCTTTCTTAAAACTTGCTGGAAAACTACGTGATTTCCCTGGTGAGCCAGCAGGGGCGAGGCTGCCATGTGCTTAGGCCTACTTCTGTTTGCCAGATGTTGCATGCTGTCTACATTTGTTCTGGAGCCTGCTGAAACCATGCTCTTGTCACTTGCAAGCACACTAGTGTGTTTTTCTGTAACTTCATGAATTTGACAAATCTCTATGGCTTTACTCAGTGTTAAATCACTATCACAAAACAAAATCTTTCTCACAGCAGCACTATTAATACCACACACGAGCCTGTCTTTTATTAACTCATCTTTTAAGTCACCAGACTGACCCATTTTAGCTTTGTTTCATGGGTCAGTAAGCTGCAAAAGTTTCCCCTGGTTTCTGATCTCTTGTGTAAAACAAATTCCTCTCTAATGTAATATTTGTCTGGGGGTTACACATTTCCCTGAATTTGCGATTCAAACAATCAGGGTCTTCCCTTGATTCAGCCTGAAAAAAAACAATATGACGATTTTCACCTTCTCCCTCATATACTGCTGTTGCATACACAAATGAATGCTCTCTTTCAGTGCCTCTGACCCAGCTAAGTTTAGCAAAATGAATGCCCTGGTGTGTGCATCTTTGTCTGAAAAAGCTGCTTATATAAAAATGTCATACTCTTGCTCAAATATTCTCCAATTCTCTGCAATATTCCGATGATTCAAATGGTAAGGGCTTTCAAAATCCATCTGCCATATTAATACATACCAGTGAAGGGTTTTGCAAATATGCACGAACACACACACATATATGCCAGAAATGTATGCCAGTATTCATAACTTTTCTCAATAGCACAACAAGCCTCTGAATAACTAAACTTTGTGAAATTAGTCTGTCAGGCACTGTAATGCTCTTGATATTATTGTACTGGTGAAGTAATTTATCATCATTTTAAGAAACATTTCAAATAGCTGCACAGTGTGAATGAACTGGGCAGGAGTTGAAATCGCTGTTCTGCAAGAAATCACCTCTTATCAGTGTAAGAAGCATTTCAAATAACTGCACAATGTAAATGAACTGGGCAGAAGAAGCTTAGTCAGAAACATTTCAAAGTAATTGCACTTTGCGAATAAACTGTACAAACCACACTGAAATTTCCACAAAATGGTGGTAGCTTGCTAGATAATTCTTTACAGTGCAAGAAACACTCTGTAATGGTGGCACTTTTCGAACAGACACACCCAGCACAAGAAACTTTTTGAAATGGCTATACTTTGACTGTACTTCACAAAATAGTTGCACTTTGCACGCGTATAAACTCTTCAGAATACATGCACAGTAATAAGCACACACTGTAAGTGCTTTTACACACTTTGAGATGCTTTGAATAACTCTAGTTATGCCCTTGATACAATACAAAGTTGAAGTTATGCCAAAACACAGCACTTTGCCAAAAAACATGCAGTCGCCTTACTTTATTATGCTTACCTAGTTTGCCTCAAACCACACTTGTTTTGCTTTAAACATATTCATTTTGCTTTTGTGATAATTGTTTCATCAAATATCTTAAATCTTAAACATTTTGCTTCATTAATAAACCTTTTGTGATTCCCGCTTGTTTAATAATGCAGTTTGTGCCCTTGTAATACTCCATTTTTGTCTTTTGTGCAAATTTTCATTACCTTTGGCTCTTTTCTGGCTCTTTTTCATGTTTCTTTCTCTTAGTCTACCTTCACTGTCATCTCTGCACCTCATGGCTTCAAATATCAATCTCTGGAAACCCGGTTCTGACACCATGTCGCTCGTCTAGACAGGATAAAGTAGACCAGTCTTCATGGGCTCTGTTCAAGCAGCTTTATTATGTACAAACACATCACGGTAGACGCTTACTGAGTTTAACTTAGGTAACGTAATATACAAACTAGCTATTGCATTCATAACATGCTTACTCTCTGGCTGCACTCTTAAAATGGCACTGGGTATAGCACGTGCCTGCTACTTATATGTGCACATTCAGTCCTTGATATTCTTCTTAAAGATACAGCATATACACTCTGTTCTACAGTCTTGATGACATAACTGTATTTTTTTATATTGAACAACAAGACAGCTTTTGTGCTTTCTGCTTTAAATTTCATTCAGAGGCTCTTCAGATTTCCTCACTTTCAGCCATCAGTATATCTAAGGCTGTTCATTATATTGATTACTGCTGTAGTAACCTTAGCTGTTGGGGTTCTATCCTGCCTAGGATACAAAAGCTGAGCTGACTACAAGTTTGGGCACCAAGCCCTTTACAGCTTTACTGCCGCTGAAGACTATGCTCCTCTGAGGCTTTTGAGGATCGACAGTCATCTTGGTTGTGTTCCTTTCCTGGACGGATAAGTTCCTTTTGGGCGGAAACCTTCCATTTTGTAAGCATTGTTTGTGTTTTATCACTTTCCTCTTCAGGAAAGTTATTTTAAAGCTAGGTGTTTTGTGTTTTAATGGACTGTCATGACACTCTGCTGTAATGTTAAATGGGAGCGCTCTTTTTTCTGTTAGTTTAAAAGTTGTGTAAAGTAACAGAAAAACAATTTTTTCTATGGAAAATTTCTGTTAATCTTTCTTTTGGGGGCAGAGCTTTCACTGTGTTTTTGTGTGAAAAAGTAACATTTAAAGGCTTGTAGTTTTTACTGGCATGTCCTGCTTGTCCTCCCTTGACCACGGAACAAACTAGTGGTCTCACTGTCAGTCCTTCTTCCAGCCACAAAAAAGAAAAAGTTAAGCAAACAGCCTTTGCCACCACAGTAGGCAAGCAGTTTGCCTCAGCAACAGGTGGCTGACTGCTGTGGTCATTTGTTGTACCTCAGACCACTCATCTTTTAGCCTGGATCCCTTTGGTGTAGCACTTACAGCCACTATGGACCGGGGATTAACTATATCCTGTGCAGCTTTTGTGGTCCCTTGAATGGACAGTGGAGAGCTGTTCTGGACAGTCCTGAGAGAGAGAACCTGTAAGGCTTCCCTGTTACATCAGAATGCTGTGCCCATCTCTGGGGAAGCAGCTGCTGCCATTAGTAACTTGGTCGGCACTGTTTTTCCTGTCAAAAAGAAACTGAAAACTAAGTATTTGTCTATTCCTCAAATTTCCTCAGACAGGAGAGGTTTACAGGGTCTGGCTAATGGTTTCATTCAGGCTGTTGATCTTTCTTGTTAAGTAGTTTCTGTTTAAAGAGGGATACCTCTTTTCCCGAAGACATTCAAGATTTTGAATGTGAACACAGTTTCTGACCATCCTTGAGGGGTTTTTCTTTTTCTCTGAGATTATTGATAAACTGTGCCAATGTTTTTAGTGGGAAAACATTGAGGTTTCTCACTCCCTCAGAAAATACTATGAGTTGTTACAGAAGGATTTCCCAAAACCTACATCCATTCCTTCTGCTCTGTCTGCTTTAGAGGATGTGTGTGTTACTGCCTGCAATTTTCCTGATAGTCAGCCAGCTATACCTAAAAAGGCAGATAGGATGTCTAAAGTAAAATTTTTATACACTATTCCCAAACTTGCCTCATCAGCTACAGCTTTAGTTGATCCCACTGCTGCTAAATACTTATTTAATTCCAGTCCTACTCTTTCTGATAAGAATGGGAAAATTATTATTAAGTTTGGGGAAAGAAGTGTATACTTCTGCAACTTTGATTTTCAGAATTTTGAATTGTTAGGCTTGTGTTAAAGTTTGCTCTAATTCTGAAAGTATAAGGAATGTTTTATCTGCAGAAAAATCTGCTTTAAATACTTTAGGTTATTTAGCGTCAATGGTCACTAATCATTTTTTACATTGTGAATATGACTCTCTTGATACCTTTTCCAGGGCTATGGCCACTGTTACTGTTTTGTGGAGGTTTGCCTCGCTGCAATATCAAACCTCCCAGATGTTAAAAATGAGATATTAAATTCCCCTTTGGATAGAGATTTAGTTTTTAGGCTCTCTGCTATAGAGTTGATCAAATATTTGATGAAACGGGTAAACTGATCCAGGGACTGTCTAAGATTTTTCATCCCTCTTTTTCTAAATTTTGTAAGGAATTCTCTAACCCCCTTGTCCAGTTTTGCCAAAAAGCACAATGAACTCTCTCAACAAAATACAGGTAAACAGATTTTTAAGTTGAAGTGCTAAGGGGGTTCCAAAAAGAAGCCTCCAACCTCCCAAAACCAAGGACAGTCCTATAAATCTGAATGGCTATTAAAGAGATCTTGTGACTCCCTCACACCTTGGCCCCCTTTTTTTTCTTCCAGAAAGTCTGAATCTCCTTTTTTTCTCTTTGGCAACAGATAGTCTCAAGACACAAATGAGTTTTGAAGATCATTGATCAAGGTTTCAAATGGCAGTGGGAGGAAGTTCCTCTTTTCTAGTGGGATAATTCCACATCCTCCAGATCAGATTGTTGTTTCCACCTGTTCTTCATCATACACTGTCTCAAGGAGTGATAGACTAGTAACTCCCTCCCAGGTGGGGAAGTTTTTTTTTCAAGGATGTTCTTAGTGCCAACGAAAGAAAATACTTGGAGACCAGATCTGGATCCATCTTTCCTAAACCTGTTTGTGAAAATGATGTCACTTCACAGCCTATATCCTCTTCTTCCTCTTTCAAGTTTCCTGGTAATACTGCTAGACTTAAAATATGCTTGTCTACACATCCCTATTCATCCAGACTTCAGATGTTTCTTAAGGTTAAGTGTCTAGCTGCAGTTATAGCTCATTTCAGGATACAGGGTATCCACTTTTTCCATATTTTGATGACTTGCTTATTTTTGCATGAGTCTTTTTTAAAGTGTCAAGAATGTCTCTGTTGGGTGAGAGATCTCTTACGCAAGGTGGGATTCCAAGAGAATATTCAAAAGTCTTTCTTGACTGCTTCCTCAGGAATGTGTTCCTGGGATGTCAACTAGACATCTCAGTTCAAAGAGCTTTTCTTCCACAGGAAAAAAAATAGATCTACATCTTGATCTATTTCTGAGGTTTCCACTCAAACTTCCATCAGTGAGAGAGAATACCTTAGGAATTTGGATCATATGGCAGCTATGATTCTCATGATACCTCTGGCAAGATTCCACATGAGAAAGATACAGTGGTGTCTGAAGTCTGTTTGGTCCCAGCACCAATATCCTTTGTCTTTTCAAATCCCAGTGCCAGGGTTTGTCAGAAGAGAAATCATTTGGTGGAGACAACAGATGTCCTTAAATCCAGGTCTCCCGTTCTCCCTCCCTGGTCCAAAGGATTCAGTCATCACAGGCACTTCAGACTTTGCTTGGGGAGTAGTTTCAGCAGGGATAAAAGTGCAGGGTGTGTGGGACACCAAGGACAGTTGCAAGCACATAAATATCAGAGAGTTGCTTGCACTGATTAAGGCACTCAACTCTCTGAATCATCATTGGTCCACGGGACCTCTGCAAGTTGCGACACACAATACCACAGGCAGTGTGGATCCAGGTCATACTCCCTTTTGCAGACTTGCTGTGATATAGCTTCACAAAACAATCTCACTCTGCAGGCATCCTACATTTTGTCAGAACAAAATTGTGTGACAGACAAGCTGAGCAGGGCCAGAGCAGAATGGAAACTAGATTGGGGGGATCTTCAAGATTTGATCCATCTGTGGGGAGTTCCTCAAGTTGACCACTTTTCCTCCTGTCTGAACAATGAACTGGCAATATTCTGTTCCCGGACTCCATGCAAAAAGGCCTGGAAGATGGATACTTTTCCTTGGACAGGAATGTTCCTGTATGTTTTTCTATCCTTTCCACTAATGCCCAGTATACTTATGAAGATTCAGAAGGAATCCACATGATCATTGTAGTGACTCCCTTTTGGCCAAGGCAAATGTGGTTCTCCCATCCTTTGGAAATGGCCAGGAAAATTAGAACAAGCCTCATAACAGATTGGATCTACTCACACAAGAGCAGGGGTGTTTGGTACACCCTGACATCAGTCCACATCAGTTGATGATAGGGTATTAACTTTTTTAGGGAGATGTTTACTGAGGATGTGCAGCAGGTACTGCTTTGAGAAGTTATCTTTCTTTTATGCGTAAAGTGGTATCTGATTTTACTTTAAGCCAAACTATCCATCTCCCCGTTTTCTTTTCTTTCCTGAACCTAAAAATGAGGGAGAAAAGGATACATCACACCTTGAATGTCCACAGAAATCTCGGGTACTATATTGACAGAACTAAATATTTCAGATCTTTATATCCGTTGTTCATTTCTTGTGGATGTAACCTGAAGGGGACAACCTGTGTGTCATAACAGACTATTTCCAAATGGCTGGCTACCTTTTGTTATATTCACCATAACAAAACTATTCATGGCACGGTCAAGGCCCACTCTGACAGGGCCTTGGATTCATCTGTGGCTTTTTGGAAAAGGTTGGAATCTAGAATTTGCTACTTGGTCCTCTCTACATGCTTTTTTAGGTCAGGCTTTGCCAGGACCATTTTCCAGGGGATCCTGGACTTGTTTCCTTCCACCTCCCAAATGTAGTTAGCTATGGTAATCTACCCATATAGCTAAGGCTACCACAGCAGTGATCTTTATGAAAAAACACAGTGCAGTTGTGTATGTAAACTTATCATAACAATAGATGTTAGAATGATCACTGCTGCACTAGCCGCTCCGTCCCTCCTTCCCCCATCTTTTGTGGTGTTTTTTATTCCATGGTGTGGACACTTATTTTTGTTGTTCCTATTATCCTTTCAGGGCTAAGCCTCCTTCATTCTAAAGTTATGAAAGCTCTGAAAGGCTTGGATTCCATTCTTCTCTTTTAGTCAGCTCATCTTAACTTGCTTGACAGTTTGAGTGCATGGAAGGTGCCCTGAAGCATTGGATGCTTGGCCAGCTGTTATACCCTTGACAGGATGTAACCCAAATAGCTAAGGCTACTGCAGCAGTGGTTATTCGAACATCTAATGTTATGGTAAGTTCAAATACATAGCTGTACTTTCTAGATATTTTTCATGGTAATTTTGATTCCTGCATCTGATTCATCTAACCCACCATTTTGCATAATACATTCAGCATGTAAATTGAATAAGCAATCTAACAATATATAGACTTCTTGCATTCTTTTCCAGTCTTGAACCCAGTCAGTTATTCCATATGTGCTTCTGTTTATTGTTTTGCATACAAATTCCTAAATAGACAACTAAAGTGTTCCAGTTTTTAATTTTTTTTCTAAAAACTTGCCAGAGTTATGGATATTAGATAGGCAGCATTTAATGACATTACCTCACCTGGCACACCAATATAAATAAATCCAGGTGTCTTATCATCCACACCTTATGAACATCTGTAGAGAATTTGGCAGTCTTTCAGAAGCAAAATAAACACATTTGTCGGCACAGCACAGAACAGCTTCAGCTGTTTTCATAAAGAACAAGTCAGCATGCAAGATCCAGTTTATATTTGATAAAATAGCTTTAATTATTTGCATGTACATGTTTCTGTTAGCAGCATAGAAACCATCAATAATAATTCTGATTTAATTATGCTATGAAACAAAGATCAAGTTAAGAGTTAACGTTCTAAACATCAAATAGAGAGTAGAAGCAGTATGAATGGCCATATTTTTATATTTTTTTTTATCTCCCATAAATAAACTGCTCTTTCATGACTGTACATAAGCCACCTTTGGAGGATCACTTTCATTCTAAGAAGCAGCTATGATGTGGAAAGATACAGATGTTATACACAGACTTATAACCACCAAACCTTGGGGAGGCTCTTTTCTTAGTGTGTATGTTCTTCCTAGCAGCCTAGTTTAACAATTTTCTGTACTGGATAAAACTCTTATGTTGGAGGTGTGACGGGAAAGAAAGAGGTTCTTGGGAACATATTTTCTGGGATTGCGGTGGGTTGGCGGATTTTAAGGGTTTCCTGTGGGATGCACTGTTGGAGATGTGGGGTGAGCAGATTGATGTTACAAGGAAGGCAATTTTTCTGAGCTATAGTACAGAATAGGAATTGCTTAGACAGGGTAAGGCTTTGCTGTGTCTAATTATGGTGGCTGCCAAAAAAGCAGTTACTAGAAAATGGAAATCAAGATCTAAACCGACTATATTGAAGTAGTTAATGTAACAGAGATAAAACAACTGGAACTGAGATCTTCAGAAAAGGGTAGGAGCAAACTACATAGGAAAAATGGGAATTGTGGGAACAATACATACAGGGGAGGAATGATGTCTAAAAGATGGCAGGACTTAAATGAGCTATGTAATGTTTGACTGAAAATGACTGGGTAGTTTATAAGTGATGTATAATGTTTACAACTGGGAGTGTATCAGTATGGTTTGTGATGTCAGATACTTCCAACTAAGATTGTGTCGGTGTGGTTTGTTTTAATTTATATAAATGTATGCTTGCTTATGTCGTAAGTGATGGTTTAATAAAGATGCTTCTTGTTTAAAAAAGGGGCAAGGATTGAATAATTTTGTAATGTTGCTTAGATTTTATGATATATTGCAATATATTTGAAGTATAGTGTTTGCTAATGTTAATTTGTTAATAGAGTTTGATTACTTTTGTATAACTCTACATTTGCCTGTGTCACAAGTGATAATTCAATATAGGTGTTAAAAAAAGTTCAGAAAACGTGAAACAGACTGAACTTGGTACATGACTTCTGTAACTCTTTCTACTGAAATGCATTTAATTTCTATCTGAAATGCTGAAAATACCTTTATTCATTCAAAACCTTATTTGTGTTTCATATCCAATTAAGTGGACAGGTCTAAAGACCCTTTCAAATGGAGGTATTTTTTGGTATTTTTACATGTCCATCCTCCTAACATTTATATATAAAATTGCACACCACTTTTTTTGGGAGATTTCTGGCCACCACTTCTTTTCTGCGGGAGTATATTAATTTATCCTGCTCAAAACCTTTTTATTACCACATGTAAACTATTACTAAATAATTAACACAGGAACTATACAGTTTGTTTCTGGGAAGCAAAAGTTTTTGACAAAAAAAAAAAATTGCTGATACAGTACATTGTGACAGTACTTCACTTTCCTTTTGCTTCTTCTTTTGATACTGACAGAAGTGTGGTAAACTTCTGATTTCCGAGCCATAAATTCATACTTGTCCTGTGGAATCTGCAGTTGTACTCAAGCAAGCAGATCAGTATTAAGACAAGCCAGTGTCCTAGGTTTATCTCAACATCTATTGTCTTTGGGTTTTGCCCTGGTACATCTCCAGGAGAGACACCATTATGCCTGAACTACCTTAGCTGGTGTCTGCTCATCCAGAGAAACAGTTTGTCTACTCCAAGGCTGTTCTGGGCCACCATGCTCTTCGCCCTGTTATGGAGAGTAAACCCAGTGATCTTGCTAAGAAACCACAGATTTGTCATTTGAACTAGCAGTTCTTTCAGTTAGTATACGTAGGTCTTTGTCATAAGTGGGGATGGTAACATAGATTGATTGGTGACCCAAGAGCTGTGTAAGAGAACTTGGTTCCCACTTCACTATTACATATAGATTCAGTGCCTTCAGTACGATGACCACAGTTCCAGTCAAGTTACCAGTCTCACATTCTCTCTTGCTTTCACTCATGAACAAGACCCTTACATACTTCAGCACTGCTGTAGTGAGTAGTTGTCTTCCCTCATCCTTTATCTGAAGAGGGAAAATCACTAATTTTTCTGGGGCAGTACCATAACCTTGGATTTGGCAGTGCAGATTTTATCCCTGCTGTTTTATCCTCTTCATAAAATCACTTGAATCTGTGCATGATGTGGGGGGTTAGAAGAACCCTAAAATACTTTATCTACAGTCAGACATGCAAGCTCTAGGACCTCAGAACAGACAGCCTTCCAACATTGGCTGCATATTGAACTCATACTCCTTGTTGTAAGTGGAAATAGGATTGCTACCAAGGTGTGTCTTTGTTGGAGCTCAGTACCCACCATTGAACAAATTTGGCATACTGCAAAGAATGCACAACTCTCAGTGTCTTCATAAAAGACAAGATGAATTTGTAGCAATTGCCTCAGTGTACATTCTTCCTCGAGACTTGCTGCAACACATGCTAGGGCATTCAGACATAAGCCTTGGGAAGGTCTACAGAACAGCTGTAGACCGGATAAGCAAACTGTTGTGGTTCCCTCACATAATTTGCATTATTGAAGAGGTGAGCCACTGTTCCACGACCAAGATGGAATCTACATTGTTCCTTCTTAATTCCGAGTTCAACTCTAAACCAGATCTCTTCTTCTTCACTCTGAAATAAGCTTTCCAGAGATACTGAGGACTTTGGTTCCTCCTGTAGTTCAAACACATCCTCTAGTCCTCCCTGTTAAAGGTTGACACCACCCTGGTTTGTTATCTAGAGATGCTGTCACACTTTTTATGTATCACTGAAGGAAAATATCAGCCACGGTACTTCAGACCTGTTCAGTGTTTATAGTTACCTCTGGGTGGGTTTCATCCACACCTTCAAACTTAACTTAACAGAATTGTCTCTTAACTACTGCTGTGACTTCAGCTGCATTGATAAACTTCATCTCATCAAAGATGCAGGCACTGCCTCCAGAGAATGGGCTTTATTATTTAGTTAAGGTGATCTTTAGAACACAACTTCCATTTCTCAACAATCTCCCCAGTGTTGTCAGCACTTATCTGGTCCAGCAAGTTTTCCCATTCCCTTCCTGAGGCACCAAATTGTTTACCTGAACCTTTTTTAGGTGACTTTTTCTACGACCCCTTCAGACTCCTATTGCCTTTTCTTCTACTTTAGTGACCACTGTTACTGCTAAATTTTTGATCTGCTTGTACCTTGCTGCTGAATTAGGAAGTCCCTCCATGAGCATTACTAGAAAGGCTGCTACCTTCAGTGGTCTGCGTACACCATTGCTTTTGCCCACTAGCAAGTCCTAATTGTTACCATATTGTCAGGCATGTTCCACCATCTAGCCACAGCTTCTTGCTTCTGCCTCGATAATTGAGATTTTGTAAATTGTTTACTTCTACTCATTGCTTAAGATCCCTTGGAAGGCTTTGAAAGTTTTCTCAGAAGTAGGAGTTAAACTTATTAAATACAAAAACCTGTAAGCACATTCCCATGAAACCCTTACTGCCAGTTTGGGTCTCCCAGGTCTGTTCAACCAGTGCTTCATCTCATGACTGCCATTTATCACCATGTGGTGATCATTTGACAGCTGTACCCCTCTTCACCCACGTCTGAAATGTGGGGCCGCAGCATTGATGGATTGACTATAAGGTCTGTTATCAAATTTCAGCCCAATGCTCTCTGATATCTAGAATACCTAGGAGATTTCTTGTGTTTGAACATGCTTGTTCTTTGGAGGAGGTCCATAATTTCTGTAATTCCTGTGTTGAAGTCATGCAGTAAGACTTCCAAAAGTGTATAAGAAGCACCGTCTTGAGCAATTTTCCTACCACCTTCTCCTTTGAGAAACTTTCCTACCACCTTCTTCAGTAGGACAGAATACTATCTAGAGCTGAGTTTTCCCTAAATGCAAACATCTTTCAGAGTTTCCAGACACACTGAAAAATGCCCTCTTGTTCATTGCAAAAATTCCAGCTGTACAACCTTCTGTAGTGGACTTGTGAAATCCCCGCACCCACCACAGCCTTTCACAAAGAGTAATGCCACACCTGCAGAAGGAATCTGGCTCTGGAGAACAAGCTGTATACAGAGGTGAGTCTGACTGTGTCATTCAGTAGACATTTTGAATGTCCTTGCAAACAAGTTTAGTGCCAACTTCACCCTCAAGACGTCTATTCGAAGACCCAAAATGTCTGAATCCCTTACCCCACAGTTATCTTTAAAGATTGTTTACTGCAGGTACTAAACAAAACTAAAATAGTTGATCCATGGGACCTGATGATATATCTGCTTGTTTAATAGTGGTCAACATGCCCTTGCCAGACACACTTCTTATACTTGTTCACTTAAGTTCAGCTACTGGTTTTGCCACTGCACTGGTGATGCCCCTTCATAAGAATGGCTTTATAGCTAACCTGGGTAATTGCAGACCTGTCGTCCTTATAAGCCAAATCTGCAAAGTTATGGAATGTATTATAATTGACCTCTAAAACTGTGATATCATTAAGCAATAAACCATGACTGTGCATGGGTATATCAGGATTTATCCACTGTTGGTGTGGTTTGATCATGAGAGTGATTATTGTTTTTATACAATGACATTATTTTAGAAAGAAATTGTTTACCTTTCTTATATAATGTATTTGTATAATGGCACTTCAGTCTTCTTCCACGTTGTATTATGTGGGCTGATGTACTGCACCCACAGTATGAGATTTGCATTCCCTCACTTGCACAGTACATCAGTGCAGTGCAGGAGAAGCAATGAAGAAAAGAGAATATCTCCATTTGTGTTATGTTTAAAAAGTCAGCATTTTACAATGGACAGAGGAGAAATACAAGGAAAATCCGGTATGTTTCCATTTTCTTTAGTTTTGTAGAACATACCTGATTTTACTCATATTTTGCTGTCTCCCAGCATATGCCAGTAGAAAGTCTGACTGCTCAATGGTACTTCAGCAGCTGGCCATTTTTCTATTGGCATATGCTCAATTTACAGTGGGCACACTGGTTGGGCTGTCCAATCAGCATGCTTGTTTGTGAATAGCGATGAGCAGTCATTGGAAATTACTTGAAGTGGGACTTCCAAGATGGCTGCACATTGAGTAACAGTGTAATTCTAGCTCTCCCCGTTTGAAAATAGAAACTCAGCAGAGAAGGCCATCAGACTTGTGTTTATGGGAAATTTTCAGTAACTGGATACGTGCACTGCCTGGATACCAGGAAAAAAGTACAGAGGACCTGGAAAAAATCAGGTACAAAAAGTGAGGAAGAAACACTGACTGGAGAAAGTTTTGCAGCTGTTCAGCAAAAACCAATACAACATCCAGACATGAATTCCAGTAACCTATAGGAAGATATAAGGCACACAGACCTGCTTAAAATAAATGAAACACTGATGGAGTATATCAACACCAACAAAAGGCTGGAAAAAATGAAACAAGCTTTAAGCAAATATTCAGATGAAGTGATAAAGCTACAAAAATCAGAGGTTGAAATGAAGAAAAGGCTGGCTGAATATGAGACTGTTCAGGAAGAGATGTTTAAAAAAATAGTAGAAATAGAGGACAGAGTACATAGGGAAAATCTGAGATTTTCAGCTGTACCAGAGACGCTGGAAGGAATAGACTGCATTAATTTTATGAAAGCACAAATAAGCAACTGGACTGGTATTCCACAACAGGAGTTGTTAGTTGAAAGGGCACATTGTGTGTATGCTCCAAATCTGGTGGTGATAAAGCAATGGGCAGTCATTATGTAAAGAATCTTATTAGACTTGACTCCCAGCTGTTTGACTTTGTGAAGCATACATCATGTTTAGTCTGGTAATCTTCTCCACAAGGATAAAGTAGGCTGCAGATCAGTGGTTTTCAACCTTTTTACACTTGGGGACTGGGGAAAATCGGGGAATTATTTTGGGGACTGCAAAGCAAGCAATAATTCCCAACAGGGGGTGTGTTATTGTGGAAATAACGCTTGCCCAGGGGTGTTCTGCAGCATCTGGCCTTTACACCTCTGTAAGGGCATTATTTTCTCAATAACACATAGCCTGGAGGGCATTATTGCACTTAGAGAATGGACAGTCTGTAAAACTGTTGTTGCGTATTTTTTTTATTACTATATTTTGTTTTATATATATTTTGATGTAAAATAGTTCCTCCGCCTAATGTTTCAGACTTGCTGTAGTATATGTTAATGGTGTTTGAGGAAGCATTTTACATCCAAAATATAACACTTAAAATATCTGGGTTTATATTTTATTTTTTGGTCCCTTACTTCTAAAACGTTTGGTTTGTTGCCAGACGGTGAAGACTGAAGTTACTAAATAATGGCATTCATTTGAGTTTCAGAATATTATTTTCGTCAGAAAATGCATGCTAACACAAATCCTTTTATTTAAGCAAGTATGTAATTTTAAAATCTGTTCCTATTTTTGAGCCTTTGTTCCATCTTTATTTTAGGCTTTATCCAGATTTCTTTTAGCTGAAAGGTCCAGAGGTATGTAGACCTCTTTACTAATACTGCTGCTGCCAGTACTCAATCTCACCCACTCACTCACTCTTACATATACACCTGTGTTTCAGAAAATGCATGCTATTCAAAATCCTAATATTCAAGTAAAATATGTCCTCCCCTTTATTCAGATATCTTGAGCTAAGAGTCAGCAGGCTCGCATACCTCAACTGTCCAGATTTTTGCAGAATGTCCAGATTTTTGGCTCATATGCTTGGTCTCATCTTCATAAAATATGTAATTTTCTGGTAAATCACTGGGGATTGAAGTAATTAAATAATGACAAACATTCGAGTTTCAGATATATATTTCAGAAAATACATGCTAATGGAAACCATGTTATTCTAGCAACTTTCAAAGTTTACAAGAGAAATGTTTAAAATCTGTCCCTACTTTTTGGTCCTTTGTCCCCCGTTATTTGTGGTCTGCCCAGATTTCTTGTGCTGAGAGATTGACAGGTGTAGTCGAGAGGTATCCAAACCTCTTAACTGATGCTGCTGCCAGAGATCGCTGTCACTATTCACTCCCTGTCTCTCTCGCTCTCTGTCATACAAACACACACATACTCTCTCTCTCTCTCTCTTTTCTGTTGTCATGCACGCATTCACTCGCACACACAGACAGAAACGTAAACACACATATGCACACTTTTTTGTTTCATTTCTTTTTTTTTTGCACTCGCTAAACAGCAAAAGCACTGCTTAGTGAGTGTAAGATAACATCTTGATCGATCTCTGACTCTCATACATGCATACACCCACACACAGACATAAACACACTTACGCACACATGATTTTAATTTAATTTATTTTTCTTTCTTATGTTATACTTGCTAAACATCAAAAGTGCTCCTTTAAGAGCATAAAATAATGGCGGCCATTATTATTTTTTTCAGTCTGAGCTGTTAACTCTTTCACGGACCGGCAGGAAATTTCTGATGGACTGGACACGGTCTACAGACCAGCGGTTGAAAAACACTGCTCTAGATGTTGGCCATGCAAAGAACATGAAATATTTTGACATGGCCATCACCTTTAACAGCATTTCCCATGCTGGCATCCTACATAATCTAAATAATTTGAAAATCAACCTGTACATAGTAAGATGGCTAGCAATCTGGCTAAAAGACAAAACTTAAGAGTATAAGTTGAGGTGCCTCATTAGAAGGTATGGAGGTGACTGGTGATGTCCCTCAGGGCTTGGTGCTGGGACCTCTCCTTTTTGGTATTTACTTTTCAGATCTCCAAACAGAGCACCGAGACTAAATGGAACAACTGCAAATTGGGGAGGGGGGGTCACTGTTAAATCACCCTATGACACCCAAACATTCCAGAATGAAATGTCCCTGGTAGCACTTGGTGTACTAAAAATGGACTCAAACTTAATACTAAAAAGTGTAGTATCATCACTTTTGGTAGACAACCTTTCACTTCATCATATTGTATAGATAACATATCACTGCAAAACAAAACTGTAGTCAAGGATCTGGCTACTTGGATTGATAGTCCCCTCTCTTTTGACCATAATGTGACAATGGTTAGCAGGAATTTTTTTATTTAGCTCAGCTAATTGCAAAGGAAAATCATCAAGGTCTAAAAGGTCATCTTTCCCTTAAACTCAGCATGTCAGCACAGTTATCCAGTACAATGCCCCCTTTGTGATGTATCTTCACTAAACTGGTAAGATTAATTTGATCTAATGCATATTTTATTGAAAACAAAAAAACACTGACATAACTGATTGAAAACGTATTTCATTTCAAGCACAAATCACTGGATCATTTGAAAACATAATTAATTTCAAGCACAAATCACTAGATCACATGTGATAGAAAACTGCATAAAGGTGTAAAAATCAGTGCTGGTGTGCATAACTCTGTTTTCCATCTCGAGAATGTGGAACGTTGCCTCGCGAAATGTGGGACAAATGGGCAAAATGTAGAACACCAAATAACATCTTACAGCTTCAACTAGGGAACTCATAGGATGTTGTTACAGCATGTTATTTTGTACTTAACAAGTCATCATCATCATCTTCTTTCGGCTGTTCCCGTTAGGGGTCGCCACAACAGATCACCTGTTTCCATTTCTTCCTGTCCTCTGCATCTTGCTCTGTCACATCAACCACCTGCATGTCCTCTCTCACCACATCCATAAACCTTATCTTTGGCCTTCCTCTTTTCCTGTTACCTGGTAGCTTCATCCTTAGCATCTTTTTCCCAATATACTCAGCATCCCTCCTCAGCACATGACCAAACCAACGTAACCGTGCCTCTCTGGCTTTGTCTCCAAACCTTCCAACCTGGGCTGACCCTTTAATATACTTATTCCTAATCCTGTCCACCCTCGTCACACCCAAAAATATGGAACAAAATCTATAAAATTTTGAATTTTTGCTTGGAAGTGTTTACATAGGTATTTTATACCTCAAATAGACTCCACAAAGACTTTTTCTTCAGGTAGACAGCAAATGTTGGAGGTGTGTGATGAGGAAGAAAGAGGTAATTGGAAACATATTTTCTGGGAGTGCAATGAGTTGGCAGACTCTAAAGATTCCCTGCAGACTACTCTGTGGGAGATACCAGGTGAACAAATTGGTGTATCTAGGGAAATTATTTTTCTGAGTTATGATACAGAATCGGAATTGCATAGACATAGTAAGGCCTTGCTGAGTCTTATTGTGGTGGCTGCCAAAAAAGCAATTACTAAAAATGGAAATCAAAGTCTAAACCAAGTGTACTAGAAGTAGCAAATATAGTAACAGAGATAAAACAACTGGAATTGGGACCTTTAGAAAAGGGTAGGAGCAAATTACATAGACAAAAATGGGAATTATGGGAGCAGTACATACAGGGGAGGAATGAGATTTAAAAGAAGGCAGAATTTAAATGAGCTGTAATGTTTGACAATGACTGGATGGAGTATAAGTGATATATAATGTTTGCAGCTAAAATTATGTCAGTATGGTTTGTGATGTATAATGCCTTCAGCTAAGATTGTCAGTATGGTTTGTTTTCATTTATAAAAATGTATGATTGCCTATGGCATAAGTGATAATTTAATAAAGACGATGTTAAAAAAAAAATATATATATATATATATATATATATATATATATATATATATATATATAAATAAATATTCTTTTGATGAATTAATATGACTCATCATTTACCACGGATGTTAGCTAAAAATATTCTCGATACTGAATGTGTGGCAAATCCTTTCATTGTGGAACAATGAAGAACATGGACTTTTTAAGATTCAAGTGAGAACGTTCCTTATAATAAGGTGCACTTCAGAGGTATGCTGGTATGGTTTTGTATCATAGGAACGGACAATACAAATTAGTGTTGATCAGTTTTTGTACCTTGCTTATGCTTACTGTTATTTTGTACCTCCATCTCTAGTACTTTTGTGTTTGTGCAGCGGCAGTGATTCAGTATGCAATGAGTTCTGTATTTTCTCAGTAGTTATGACAATGAAGTTAATATATTTAAGTAAGGGAACGTGGGGTGCAGGTTGGCTTGCCCCCCTGCAATAAAGCTTTTGGACATATATTTAATGGGTTACACTTCAGAAGATCGAACGGCTGAAATATCGAAGAACATATGGTTGAGACCATACAATCGATATTTCAGAAGATCGATCTTCTGAAATTGTAAAAAAAACAAATAAAAGGTGACATTACTGCAGGGGGGCAAGCCCCCCTGCACCTCACACACCCCCCTACTTAAATATACCAACTCCGAAATTGCGCTATACTGACAGCGCGAAATGGGAAATTGTCCTATTCCCTGCTGTAGCGCGATCTCGGAGTTGGTATATTTAAGTAGTGGGGGTGTGGGGGGCACAGGTGTGCTTGCCCCCTGCAGTAACGTCGTCTTTTTTTTTTTTTAAACAATTTCAGAAGATCGATCTTCTGAAATATCGATCATACAATCTCGACCATATGTTCTTCGATATTTCAGCCGTTCGATCTTCTGAAGTGTAACCATTTAATGTATATGAAATTTTCTATGAAATGTATTTAAGTGATTTCATATCAATTGTGTAAGTGTTTTTTTATTTTCAATGAAATGTGGTTTTGAAGAAATGAAATATTCTCCACTGAACATCCACTAAACATATCAAACAATTAGACCTCAAAAGTTCCTAACCATAACGATCAAAGGGCTAAAATAACTGAGCTACCAGGTGAGTCTGGAAGTTCTGTTCCATTATTTAGTCTTGTATAGATTTTTGAGGGGGAGATCCCTGTCTTCACCAGTGAAATGGTTAACCAGAGTAGAGCAGTGATCCTATTGGATGAATTTCAGTCTCAGCCTGTGATAAACACAATAGATGCATGACATTATAGACACAGTGAATGACAAAATGCAGTATATGCATGTATCGTATACAAAGTGAATATCAGAGTTGGCTTGTAGGCCTCAAGAGTAATCGACACGAGACATTATATACATAGTGATTGCCAAAAAAAAAAAATATATATATATATATATATATATATATATATAGTGTGTGTGTGTATATATACATGAATTATATACAGAGTGGATCTCTGAATTGGCATGCTGAAATAATCATAGTGAAAGGTTGAGTCAGAACAAGGTACATAGAGGGAAGTAGGGTAGGAAGAGGTTAAGTTACGTGAACAGAGAGAGAGAGAGAGAGAGAGAGGTTGCATTTTCCATGAGTTTTGTAATGTGCTTTTAGCTCTGATTGGAAAATGGGTAAGAGGAATGATCTTTAAGAAAAGGAGGGAGATATTCCCACAGTATGGGCCCAAGGACTGAGAAAGCATGGTTTGTGCTCCGAAGCCTAGTTTAAGGGTTTTGGAGGAGAGTACTCGATGGTTAAGAATTCTAAGGTTGGATGTTGGTACATCTGTGAATAGTCTGGACGTTAGTGAGGGGAAGTTCTCATTCTTGATCAGCTTAAACTGCTGAGAGGTGAGTTAAAAACGGATACATAAAACAAGGTGGAAGGACGGGTTTCAAACCCATACCCTAACCTCTTGAAAAACTTCTGCATGAAAATCAGTGTGACACGCTGTATTCCTTTAAAAGAAAACTGGATCGGATGGATATCCACAAGTGTATTCTGGGATTGACTAGTATGGCTCTCCTGGAGAAACGAGGTATGTCATGAAGTAGGGCACTCTGAAGACATAAATTATTATAAGATGCAGTGGTCTTAGAATATCTCTGAGTCTATACCAGTAAGTTTCCTCCCCTTGTACAATCTTATGATCTTTCCCTGCTACCGAGATGGTATTCAATTATCCCTTAAGCAGTTTTTCTTTGCCAGGGTCTTAGTTGTCTGAATCCATTCCTCTCTTACCTGCCACACGTGGTATTGCACCTGACCCCCCAACCTCTCACTTTTCACAAAGTGAACCCAAAAGATGTCTCTGGAAGCCATTCTGGGCTGTGACTGACTCACTTAAATAGGTGGGCTGCGTGCCTACAGAGCTACTTCAGCCCTGGCTGTAGGGATGGATGTTGGTGACAGTGTTCTGTGGAATGCACTTACATTGATGTTTTACATGCATGAGAGTCCTTAACATCAGGCCCTGTTTACCAAGGGGAACTTTCCTAGAAGTGTGAGGCCTCAGTGGAGGGGGGGGGGGGGGACTATTTTTTTATCTGAATACATAGGAAACATTCTCTCCAACTCACAACTTCCATATGAGCTCATTAAAGAAAGTTTGACAAATGGAAATCTTTACAAGCCTTTTAAATCTGAAGCAGCGTGTTTTGATAATTAAAGACATTGGTTACTGATTTTAAATCAGCATCTCTCTGTCTTAGAAGTTTGAGCCATTTAGCAAAAGATGCTTTCTTGGCACTTCAGGTCACACCAGCCTAATATGGTATTTTGCTCTCTGATTAGTAAGGATGTGTAAGCTACGTCATGTACTAACTAAAGGCAGTAATTCAGCAAATGTTTATACATAGTGCATTCTCGCAGCCCAAGAATGAGCGTTGTACAGCAAACTCAATGCTTACAATTCATGGTTGACTAATGGAATTTTAAAAACTCAATAATCCTAGGTGACTTTAACTTTCCTAATAATAACTGGAGCTGTGGAAAATGTAGCTCACCAAATGAACATGAATTTTTTAACACCTTTATTGAATTGTCACTTAAAACATAGGCAAACATACATTTATAGAAATGAAAACAAACCATATTGACATGATCCCAGTTGCAGACATTGTACGACATATACACTTTTGTAAAATTATCATTAATCCAACATTACATAAATTGATCAATTCCTGCCTTCACTTAAAGCAAACACCTCCTTCAAAACATTATTCTGCAAGCAATGATGCCCTGACTGAAGTCACTGTTGCAGTATTCCCGGCATATGGGTTGTCACTGCTGATGTCTGTCTGGCTTTAAGCTCATATGTGTTTGGATATAAAGACTGGCATATAAATGTGGATCCTCCGACTATCTTGTACACCTAAATGCAGGTCATGCATCCATTGGACTGTTTGTTCTTTGGTAGTTGGTACCTTTAATCCATTCATGCCATTCATCTTCCACCTTCTTTTCCAATCCCCAAAATGGGGGGGGGGGGGGGGGTGAAGGATCTTACATTCACTAGATCAGTGTTTTTCAAACTCCGGTCCAGCAGAAATTTCCTGCTGGTCCGTGAAAGAGTAAGGAGCTTGGACTGAAAAAAAAATACTAGCTGCCATTATTTTACACTCACTAAGCAGCACTTTTGCTGTTTAGTCAGTGTAAAATAAGAAAAAAAAAAATTTAAATAAAAAATCGTGTGTATGTGTGTGTGTGTTTGTGAGTGTATGAGAGTGAGAGATTGATCGAGACTTTATCTTACACTTGCTAAACAGCACTTTTGCTGTTTATTGAGTGTAAAAAAAAAAAATGAAATGAAAAAAGTGTGTGTGCACGTGTGTATGTGTTTGTTTTGGTCTGCGTGTGTAAGTGAATGGGTGCATGAAAGCAGAAGTGTGTGTGTGTGTGTGTGTGTGTGTGTGTGTGTGTGTGTGTGTGTGTGTGTGTGTGTGAGAGAGAGAGAGAGTGAGGAGTTAGAGCGATCCCTGGCAGCATCAGTTAAGAGGTTTGTGTACCTCTCAGATGTTATGTGATCCTATCTCGCCTACATTCTGAATGATGGGTTATGCCAAAGAGCGAAGTCTCTTATTGGCTGAGCTTACTATATCCCAGGATGCACCACCACCAGTCCCCCAGATCTGCGTGGTCTCGAGCTGGCTGGGCTGAGTAGCTTTACTAACTACTTTTTCTGTCAGTTTTTGCTCTTTTATATCACAAAAGCTGTTTTAACGTTTGAATTGTGAAATTTGTTGTGTGTGATTGGGTTGAGTTTGTTACAATCCAGGGCCTTTCGGTCAACCTTTGTAAACTTTCCAGGGTCTCAAGCCTTTAGTGGTTTAGAGTTCCCTGTCATTACAGCTAAGGTTTGTGTTTTAAACTATTACTGTAAGCCTTGGTTTTTTTGTCAAGCGAATCTATATCTATATAGTTGTTAAATTTCCTGTCAGAAGTTGTTTAACATCATGTCTCAAACCCCTAGGCCTTCGGGCTTTAAAAATGTTGAAATGTGCTTTTAAGATGTCTGTTACTGATGATCATTTGCTCTGTGTATATTGTCTAGGGGCAAAGCACTTGCAGGAGTCATGCAGCGTATGTCACGCTTTTTCCTCAAGGGTCCTCCAGGAGAGGAAAAATAAATTGATTCTTAAGGGGTTAATTAAACCCTCTTGAAGAAGCCTTGGCATCCTCTCCGGCTCCTGCCAAAAGGTTCCGACCAGTCCGTCGGATCCGACTGCCAAGATGGGCAGGCCTCTCCCTCCTCCCAAAGACTTGAGCGAGGAGAGTGGTCTGCTGCCTGATGCCCAGTATCGGACTCTCTGGCTTCGAGCCGATGGCTGGGGCTCCACTGCTGTCTACCCCGATGGAATCTGGTGTGAGTATTCCCTCGGCGCCGATTCTCATGTCCCCTAGTCCCTTGGGCCGAGGAGAGGTCTTCGAACCCGTTCTGTTTCCTCGGTCTTGAGAATGTCGGATTCTGATATAGACAGGGTGCTCCAAAGACTGTTCCAGTCCCCAGTCTTCCAAAAATTTGTTTTCGTTTCCAGTTGGCTTTCGGAGCCGATGACCATGACCCACCCATTGCCATTCCTCCTCCGGAGCAGGTGCTCTTGGGCGGTGGAGATCTCGACTTCTTCGGCTGGACCCGAGGGTGATGTTTGGGACCTATGCTTTCGGTTCGAGCCTCCTCTGGTGGTGCCGACTCGCGGGACTTCCGTCTACTATCATAGCTGAGACCGGACACTCCCAGGATTCTGGGGTCCGGCTTTCAGGTCCTCTTGCCATCTCTTTACCAGCACCTTCCTGGGCGTGGAGACTGGGTCTTTGGCAGTTCCTGTCCGTAGCCAGCGGAGCCCCGAGGCCTGAGGTTACCCCAGTGGGGTTCCCTCCTCCTGAGGGTTCTTGAGTTGTCTTCAGAGGAACCCCAAGGAAGAGATCGTGCAAGAGGAAGCACGTGGACTCCGAGTCCATTACATCGGACACTGATATGGATGATGCGGAGGGTCTCGGATGATGTCTCATTTGCAGACATCTTAGAGATCCTCAAACAACGAGGCGGCTGGATATCCAAACCCCCTCTGCTGTCAGTGCTCCTCAAGGCCTTTGGGGCTCAGCCCTCCGCCTCCTGGGTGTCTCCGCCCGACGAGCTTCTGGATTTAGTTTGTCGGCGGGGGGAACATCCAGATACCGTGGAACCAGTCCTTCTCGTCCAAATAAATTCTTATCTGCTCCCCGAAGGAGTTCAGATGCCATGGTGGTGGCATCTGCTACACAACAGGGCGTGGCAGAGGCTATCCATCCTCCTAATAAGGAGTCTAGGAGTATGGATAGGCATGAGGGCGCACCCTGACTTCAGCGGCCTTTACCTTAAGGTCTCTGAACTATTTGGCACATTTTACAAGGCTTCAGAGGGATCTGGTCAAGGAGTTGTCAGATTCCCTCTCGGGTAACCTACCTGAGCAGCTAGCCCAGTCCGTTAGCTCTCAGTTGGCTATCCTTACGTCAATTTCTAACTCGTCCATGAGGCTCATTTCCTATAGGCTCTCGGACAAGCCTGGCTCCGCTTGTGTCAGTTCGGAGGCCTTCAAGTCTTCCTTTGATGGGTCCTCATTGTTTGGACCCAAGGTGAAAGACACCCTTACCGCTGTGAGCAAGAGGGAAAAACTTTATCTGCCGTAGGTGCCCGTTATTCCACTCCCTTCGGCCTTACCCCAAGGCTAAAGGAGGGGAAAATGTGGTTCGAAAATCTCGCAAGTTTTTCTCCCAACAGCAGGAAGATTCCCGTCCAGAGGCAGAGGCGGGAAATTTTCCCGCAATTCTGGAGACTGGCTCTTCAGCCTCCCACACGTCATGAGGGATTGCCCGGCTGTGCTGCTCGAGCCAGTCGGGTGTCGTCGCCAAGCACCTAAATGCCTGGGAGTCAATCACTCAGGACAGATGGGTGCCGGATCATTGCGGAGGTTACTCCATCCCATTCAAATACTCACCCCACCGTCCAAGAGAATCCCGGACCCACCACCCAGTCAAAGGGAAATAGCAGGCTTTAAAGCTGCTAGAAAAGGAGTCATCCAACCGGTCCCCACAGACCAGATCGGATCAGGAAATTACTCCAGGTTCTTTTAGTGCCAAAAGACAGGGGACCTGAGACCAATATTGGATCTCAGCAGACTGAACCAATCCGTCCGAAATCCAAATTCGAATGGTCACGTTACAATCCATTCTCCGTTGTTGGAGAAGGATGTTTGGATGTGCTCCATAGACCTCATTATCACATACCGATACATCAGGTCCAAAGTATCGCGCTTCAGCCTGGGAGTCAGTCATTACCAATTTTGTGCTCTGCCCTTTGGTCTCACCACAGCCCCAGGGTGTTCACCAAATGTTTGGCAGTAGTGTCGGCTCACCTGAGAAGTCTTGGATTCCAAGTGTTTCCCTATCTCGACGACTGGCTCCTGACTGCCACCACCAGGCATCTACTAATGGACAACCTCAAAGCCACCATCTCCTGGGTGTTTCCCTAGGGATTACATTCAATTGGTCAAAGTCTGTCTTGCTGCCCTCTCAGCATAAAGTTTATAGGAGCAGAGATAGACTCAAGATTGATCGGCGTATTTCTTCCTGCCGAAAGGATCCGAACTTTACAGGGCCAAGTTCAAGCTCTAATCTCGAGATCCAAAGCCCCAGCCAGGATGGTCCTACAGGTTTTAGGCTCAATGTCTGCCACGGTTCTTTTAGTTCCTCTAGCAAGATTACACATGAGGATTCTTCAGTGGCTCTTGTCAACTCAATGGTCCTTTCAGGATCTTCCCTCAATCATCACATCATGATTACGGAAATATGCAAAGGGACCTTCGCTGGTGGCTTCAGACATCCAACTTGGATCAGGAAAACCCTTTGTTCTCCCCTCCAGTGGTTACCCTGACGACAGATGCCTCCCAGATAGGGTGGGGGGGGCATTGTCTGGGCAGGCTAGTTCAGGGCTCCTGGCTTCCGGATGAAGCTCTTCTCCACATCAACGTGTTGGAGATGAGGGCTGTACTTCTGTCCCTACAGGCCTTACACAAGTTTCTTCCTCAGGGCATCATCGCCATCCACACAGACAACATGTCGGTGGTTTGGTATCTGAACAAACAAGGTGGGACCAGATCTTTGCAGAGAGGCCATGAGAGTGCTTCTTGGTAGCGACCCACATCCCGGAAAGTCAAATATATTGGCGGACAAATTAAGCAGGACAATTCTCTCTCCTCACGAATGGTCTCTAAACTGCACAGTAGCAGCCCAGGTTTTCAAGAGATGGGGGCCGTGCTGCGACCTATTTGCAACTCCACAAAACACCAAGTGCCAGAGGTTCTTCTCCTTGATTCCACATCAGGGAGGACCAGCCATGGATGCTCTAGCACAACCTTGGCCAACAGGGCTACTTTATGCCTTTCCTCAAATTCCACTCCTTCCAAAAGTTATTCAAAAAGCTTCTCAACTGGGGTCTTCAATGATTCTGATTGCCCCATACTGGCCTCGTCAGATATGGTTTCCTTACCTGAAAAAGCATGCAGTGGACGATCCGTGGACCTTAGACCTGATCCGGATTTGCTAATCCATCAGTCGGGACATTGGCATCAGTCCCTTCAATCTCTAAGATTAACAGCTTGGTTCCTCCACTTCCAACTTTAGTTAGAAGGCACACACTAGACCTGGAAGTTGTTCACATTTTATCTTGACCCACAAACCCACCACTAACAAATTGTACCTCAGTAAGTGGAAGAGGTTTGCTATCTGGAAGCTCAACTCAAGGGCTTAGACCCTATCACTGCTCCTGTCCCAGAGGTTTTGAAATTCTTAACATCCCTGTTTAATCAGGGATCTTCTGTCTCAACTATTAAAGTCCAATTAGCTGCTATATCTAAATTCCATGAATCCACGGATCCTCCTTTGATGAGCCACAGACTATGCAAAACGTTCATTAAAGGTGCCAGTTTGTTAAGACCACCAGTTTTCATCCTGCACCTCCGTGGGATCTTGATTTGGTGCTTCGTGCATTAACATCTCCCCTTTTGAACCGGCTGCTACATGCGAATTAAAATATCTGTCTTGGAAAGCGGCATTCTTAGTGGCTATTACCTCTGCAAGAAGAGTCTCAGAGCTTCAAGCCCTGTCTATTAAACCAGATTTTCCACAAGGATAGAGTATCACTTAGGCCTAATCCATCCTTTGTCCCAAAAGTCTGTTCTAGTTTCTGTCTTCAACAATCTCTAGAGCTACCAGTTTTCTTTCCAAAATTCTCTAATGAAGCAGAATACACTCTCCATAAATTGGATGTTCACAGGCAATTACGCTTCTATTTAGACAGGACTCAGCAACCGTAAGTCAGACCAGTTGTTTGTGTCCTTCTCAGATAATAAATTGGGCCAAACCATCACAAAAGCTACAATCTCAAAATGGATCAGAGATTGCATAACTCAGGCCTACTCTTCTTGAATAAACAACTTACATCATCTATCAAAGCTCATTCTACCAGAGCTATGGCTACTTCTATAGCCTTTCATTCCATGGTCTAACCCGCACACTTTCATTTCCCACTATAAATTGAATGTGGCATATAAAGGGCGGGCATCATTTGGTTCCACGGTACTCAGGAGTGTTTTCCAGTGCGGCACCCAGGATTCAGGTGCTAGGGGCGCTGTCCCATCATTCTGAATGTAGATAGGATCACATAACATCTTTTAGTTATGTACTCACCATAACTTCAGATGTTTGGGATCCATCTACCCTCCTTCCCCTGCCTTGCAGATCAGAAGAGATTGAACGGTTTTGAGCTCCACTGTTTTTATCTTGTTTCATCTGACGATGTTATATAAGCAGGGTATGCATGTGTGGATGTATGCGGACAAACTAGATCTGGGGGACTGGTGGTGGTGCATCCTGGGATATAGTAAGCTCAGCCAATAAGAGACTTCGCTCTTTGGCATAGCGTGCGAGTCGGAGGATCGGCTCCGAACCCATCATTCAGAATGTAGGCGAGATGGATCCCAAACATCTGAAGTTATGGTGAGTACATAACTAAAAGTTATACCTCTCCACCTCTTGGCACAAGAAATCTGGACAAAGCCACAAATAACAGGGGACAAAGGACCAGAAAATAGGGACAGATTTTAAATATTGCTCTTATAAACTTTGAAATTTGCTAGAGTAACACGGTTTACATTAACATGTATTTTCTGAAGGATATGACGTCTGAAACTTGAATGTTTGTCATTATTTAATTACTTCAGTGCTCAGTGACTTGCCAGAAAATTACCCATTTTATGAAGATGGGACCAAGCAAATTAGACAAAAATCTGGACAGTTGAGAGGTACACGAGTCTGCTGACTCTTGGCTCAAGATACCTGAATAAACAGAGGACATATTTTACTTGACTATTAGGATTTGAGTTAGCATGTATTTTCTGCAACTGAGTTGTGCTTGTGAGAGTGAGCGAGTGAGATCTACTACTGGCAGCAGCAGTGGTAAAGAGGTTTGCATGGACCTTTCAGCTAAAAAAATCTGGAAAAGTCTAAAGTAAAGACTGAACAAAGGCTCAGAAATGGGAACAGATTTTAATTATAAAATTAAAAACTTGCTTAAATAAAAGGATTTGTGTTAGCATGACTTTTCTGAAGAAAATAAGTTTGAAACTCAAATGTATGCCATTATTTAGTAACTTCAATCTTCAATGCCTGGCAACAAACCAAACGTTTTAAGAGTAAGGGACCAAAAAATAAAGTAAATACCTGGATACTATTTAAGTGTTATATTTTGTATGTAAAATGCTTTCTCCAATACCATTAACATATACTACAAATTATTAGGCAGAGGAACTATTTTACATCAAAAATATATAAAAAAAATTTATAGTAATAAAAAATGTATAGGTAACACACAACAAGTTTACAGCCAGCCCATTCCCTAAGCGCAGTAACGCCCTCCAGGATGTGTGTTATTGTGGAAATAACACCCTTCCAGGGATGTAGAGGCCCTCCCCTGCAGTGTCAGGCCTCAGAACACCCCTGGGTGTGCGTTATTTCCACAATAACATACACCCTGTTGGACATTATTGCTTTCCTAGCAGTTCCTGTTTTCACCGGTCCTCAAGTGTAAAAAGGTTGAAAACAGCTGCACTGGACATTCACAAGTAACTCAGATGTTTAACTGGACAAAACTAAATCCTTCAAAAAGAGTGACCAGCCTTATATCTTTTATGTCCCCTAAGCTAGGACAGCCAGTCTCCAAACAAAGTATTGCAGACTGGATTTCTAAGGCTTTCTCTTTATGCTATTCACATTTTGGTAAGACCTTGCCTTCCTATTGTAAAGCACATTCCACAACAGCAGTTGCTTCCTCAGGAGTGTTTCACAAAGGAATATATTCCAGGTCTATCTTAGAGGTGGCCAGTTGGTCCTTTGTACATACCTTTACTAAACACTACAAAATTGATGCTTTCTTCAAGTCCAGGGCAGCCTTTACTAGGTCACTTCTGTCCAGACTGCTGGATAATACTTTTTCTCAATAGCCAACAACCCTTTTGTCTTTCTACAAATCTGGGAATCACCAATATGTCAGGAATACAGCTATAGTGGTTTCAGTCAGGACATAGCACAGTTGTGTAAGAACTTACCCTTAGATATCCTACTGTCACTATTTCAGTATTCCTTTCTACCCTCCATCTCCTCTTCCTCTACCTTATTCCCATCTTCAGTTGTTTGTTCCCATTTGCTCTAGTCTTTACTGTCTTACATGGGTACAGGGGAGTTTTCTTACCAGTTCAAGCTACACCCCTCGTAGCTGACCCACCTGCTGTCTTGAAGATAGTCTGAGGATCCATGCTTGTACGTCCATCTTTATACCCCAATGCATACAAGCTGAGTTCATGTGCTGAGCGTATAGCCTAGGGAAGGTAAAGCTTTGGTACCCTAGCTAAATGCCGTATTACTCTCAACAACCTGGCCCAAGAAATCTGGACAAAGGCAGACAATGGGGTTGCAAAGGCCTCAAAATAGGGACAGATTTTAAACATTGATGTTATAAAGTTGTTAGAGTAACAGGGTGTAAATTAAAATGCATTTTTCTGAAGGATATGAAGCCTGAAACAGAAATGTATGGCATTATTTACTAATTTTATTCCACAGATCATCCCAGTGATTTGCCAGAAAACCAACAATTTTATGCAGAACAGACCAAAATTTTGACTTAACAATCTGGACATTCTGCAGAAATTTGGAAAATTGAGAGGTATGTGGTGACAACCCATATGTCAGGAGTACTGCAACAGTGATCAGTAGAACATCTGTTATGGTAAGTTCTTACACAACTGTCCTTTCCCACAATTTACATACAGTGGATATAAAAAGTTTACACACCCTTGTTAAAATGCCAGATTTTCGTGATATAAAAAAACTGAGACCACAATAAATCATTTCAAAACTTTCCCACCTTTAATGTGATCTGTAACCTGTACAGTTCAATTGAAAAATCTGTTAGGGGAAAAATATAAAAATAAAAAAAATGTACAATACGCTGGTTGCATAAGTGTGCACACCCTTAAACTAATACTTTGTTGAAGCACCTTTTGATTTAATTACAGCATTCAGTCTTCTTGGGTACACACCTGCCATCAGTTAGAGAGACTCCGATTAACGCCAAATAAAGTTCAGCTGTCCTAGTAGGATTTTTCTGACATTTACTCAGTTGCCTGCTACAGCAAAATCTATGGTTCGCAGAGAGCTTACAAAGCATCAAAGGGATCTCATTGTTGAAAGGTATCGGTCAGGAGAAGTGTACAAAAAAAAATTCTAGAGCATTGGATATACCATGGAACACAGTGAAGACAGTCATCAAAAAGTGGAGAAAATATGGGACAACAATGACATTGCAAAGAACTGGACACCCCTCCAAAATTGATGAAAAGAGACGAAAACTGGTCAGGGAGGCTGCCAAGATACCTACAGCAACAATGAAGGAGCTGCAGGAATTTCTGTCAAGTACTGGTTGCGCACTACATGTGACAACAATCTCCCATATTTTCCATATGTCTGGACTATGGGGTAGGGTTGCAAGATGGAAGCCTTTTTTTACACAGAAAAACATCCAGGCCGGCTAAAATTTGCAAAACAATAGAAGTCTCCCAAAAAGCATGTGGGAAAATGTGTTATGGTCTGATGGGACCAAGGTTGAACTTTTTGGCCAAAATTCCAAAGGTACATTTGGCACAAAAACAACACTTTGCATCACCAAAAGAACACCATCACCATGGTGAAGCATGGTAGTGGCAGTGTCATGCTTTGGGGTTGCTTTTCTTCAGCTGGAACTGGGGCTTTAGTCAAGGTGGAGAGAATTATGAACAGTTCCAAGTACCAGTCACTTTTAGCCCAAAACATTCAGGCATCTGCTTGAAAGTTGAAGATGGAGGAATTTCACCTTTCAACATGACAATGATCCCAAGCATGCATCCAAATCAACAAAAGAATGGCTTCACCAGAAGACAAAGTTTTGGAATAGCCCAGCCAGAGCCCAGACCTAAATCCAATAGAAAATTGGATGTAGAGGCCCTCCCCTGCAGTGTCAGGCCTCAGAACACCCCTGGGTGTGCGTTATTTCCACAATAACATACACCCTGTTGGACATTATTGCTTTCCTAGCAGTTCCTGTTTTCACCGGTCCTCAAGTGTAAAAAGGTTGAAAACAGCTGCACTGGACATTCACAAGTAACTCAGATGTTTAACTGGACAAAACTAAATCCTTCAAAAAGAGTGACCAGCCTTATATCTTTTATGTCCCCTAAGCTAGGACAGCCAGTCTCCAAACAAAGTATTGCAGACTGGATTTCTAAGACTTTCTCTTTACGTTATTCACATTTTGGTAAGACCTTGCCTTCCTATTGTAAAGCACATTCCACAACAGCAGTTGCTTCCTCAGGAGTGTTTCACAAAGGAATATATTCCAGGTCTATCTTAGAGGTGGCCAGTTGGTCCTTTGTACATACCTTTACTAAACACTACAAAATTGATGCTTTCTTCAAGTCCAGGGCAGCCTTTACTAGGTCACTTCTGTCCAGACTGCTGGATAATACTTTTTCTCAATAGCCAACAACCCTTTTGTCCTTCTACAAATCTGGGAATCACCCATATGTCAGGAATACAGCTATAGTGGTTTCAGTCAGGACATAGCACAGTTGTGTAAGAACTTACCCTAACAGTAGATATCCTACTGTCACTATTTCAGTATTCCTTTCTACCCTCCATCTCCTCTTCCTCTACCTTATTCCCATCTTCAGTTGTCTGTTCCCATTTGCTCTAGTCTTTACTGTCTTACATGGGTACAGGGGAGTTTTATTACCAGTTCAAGCTACACCCCTCGTAGCTGACCCACCTGCTGTCTTGAAGATAGTCTGAGGATCCATGCTTGTACGTCCATCTTTATACCCCAATGCATACAAGCTGAGTTCATGTGCTGAGCGTATAGCCTAGGGAAGGTAAAGCTTTGGTACCCTAGCTGAATGCCGTATAACTCTCAACAACTTGGCCCAAGAAATCTGGACAAAGGCAGACATAATGGGGTTGCAAAGGCCTCAAAATAGGGACAGATTTTAAACATTGATGTTATAAAGTTGTTAGAGTAACAGGGTGTAAATTAAAATGCATTTTTCTGAAGGATATGAAGCCTGAAACAGAAATGTATGGCATTATTTACTAATTTTATTCCACAGATCATCCCAGTGATTTGCCAGAAAACCAACAATTTTATGCAGAACAGACCAAAATTTTGACTTAACAATCTGGACATTCTGCAGAAATTTGGAAAATTGAGAGGCATGTGGTGACAACCCATATGTCAGGAGTACTGCAACAGTGATCAGTAGAACATCTGTTATGGTAAGTTCTTACACAACTGTCCTTTCCCACAATTTACATACAGTGGATATAAAAAGTTTACACACCCCTGTTAAAATGCCAGATTTTCATGATATAAAAAAACTGAGACCACAATAAATCATTTCAAAACTTTCCCACCTTTAATGTGATCTGTAACCTGTACAGTTCAACTGAAAAATCTGTTAGGGGAAAAATATAAAAATAAAAAAATGTACAATACGCTGGTTGCATAAGTGTGCACACCCTTAAACTAATACTTTGTTGAAGCACCTTTTGATTTAATTACAGCATTCAGTCTTCTTGGGTACACACCTGCCATCAGTTAGAGAGACTCCGATTAACGCCAAATAAAGTTCAGCTGTCCTAGTAGGATTTTTCTGACATTTACTCAGTTGCCTGCTACAGCAAAATCTATGGTTCGCAGAGAGCTTACAAAGCATCAAAGGGATCTCATTGTTGAAAGGTATCAGTCAGGAGAAGTGTACAAAAAAAATTCTAGAGCATTGGATATACCATGGAACACAGTGAAGACAGTCATCAAAAAGTGGAGAAAATATGGGACAACAGTGACATTGCAAAGAACTGGACACCCCTCCAAAATTGATGAAAAGAGATGAAAACTGGTCAGGGAGGCTGCCAAGATACCTACAGCAACAATGAAGGAGCCGCAGGAATTTCTGTCAAGTACTGGTTGCGCACTACATGTGACAACAATCTCCCATATTCTCCATATGTCTGGACTATGGGGTAGGGTTGCAAGACGGAAGCCTTTTTTTACACAGAAAAACATCCAGGCCGGCTAAAATTTGCAAAACAATAGAAGTCTCCCAAAAAGCATGTGGGAAAATGTGTTATGGTCTGATGGGACCAAGGTTGAACTTTTTGGCCAAAATTCCAAAGGTACATTTGGCACAAAAACAACACTTCGCATCACCAAAAGAACACCATCACCATGGTGAAGCATGGTGGTGGCAGTGTCATGCTTTGGGGTTGCTTTTCTTCAGCTGGAACTGGGGCTTTAGTCAAGGTGGAGAGAATTATGAACAGTTCCAAGTACCAGTCACTTTTAGCCCAAAACATTCAGGCATCTGCTTGAAAGTTGAAGATGGAGGAATTTCACCTTTCAACATGACAATGATCCCAAGCATGCATCCAAATCAACAAAAGAATGGCTTCACCAGAAGACAAAGTTTTGGAATAGCCCAGGCAGAGCCCAGACCTAAATCCAATAGAAAATTTGTGGGGTGACCTGAAGAGTGCTGTGCACAAGAGATGCCCTCACAATCTGACAGATTTGGAGTGCTGTTGCAAGGAAGAGTGGGCAAATATTGCCAAGTCAAGATATACCATGCTGATAGACTCCTACCCAAGAAGACTGAATGATGTAATTAAATCAAAAGGTGCTTCAACAAAGTATTACTAAGTGTGTGCACACAACAAAGTATTAGTTTAGGGGTGTGCACACTTATGCAACCAGCATATTGCACGTTTTTTATTTTTTTATATTTTTCCCCTACCAGATTTGTTTGTTTTTCAATTGAATTGTACAGGTTATATGTCACATTAAAGGGGGGAAACATTTTGAAATGATTTATTGTGTGTCTCATTTCTCAAAAACCTGGCATTTTAAAAGGGGTGTGAAAACTTTTTATATCCACTGTATTTTTCTATGTAATCTTTCCCTATCATTTTGTAGCGATCCCACTTCCAGTTCTTTTAAATCTGTTACAATATCCATTGCTTGAAATACAGTTGGTTTAGACTTAGATTGCCATTTTCTAGTAATTGCTTTTTTGACAACTACCAGAATTAAACTTAGCAAAGCTTTACTATGTATAAGCAATTCAGATCCTATATCCCAGCTCAAGAAAATAATTTTCTTATTTACATCCATTTGATCACCCAATATTTTTGACAGAGTATTATGTAGGGAATTTTTAAAGTCTGCCAACTCATTGCGCTCTCATATGTTCCCAGTTACCACTTTTTCCCCATCACACCTCCAATGTTTGTCATCTCCCTGAGGAGTCTGCTTGTGGTATAAAAACATCTATGCAAACACTTCCAAGCAAAAATCCGAAATCTTCCAGACTTTGTTGCATATTTGGGAGCCATACATTTGTCCTCCTGTTTTTTGGGGGGAATTCTGTATCTAATCTGTTTTCCCAGTCTTTTGTAACCTCCTCTGATTGATTCCTATATTTATTGTGCAGTATGTTATATGTCCTACTAATTATCCCTTTAACAACAGCTTCTGTTCTAGATTCAACTAAAAACTCTACCAGAGCAGGTCTTTCACTTAAGATTCTACTATCTCTTTCTTTTGCCTATATTCCGATATAAATCCCTGAAAGGAAATCCAATCTCTAGCCTGCAATCCAAATATCTTCTTGGCCACTTCCCATTCTGTTACATTTCTCGCTCTAATTACTTGCTCCCGATACGTTACTTCCTTTTCTAGTTTTCTCCAGTAAATTCCTCCCCCCTTTTGCCTATCTTCTGTACCACTAATTGCAGTTATCCCTATAAACAGAATTTCCTTTCTCCATTCGCATGTTGGCTTAGTTCTTAGAATACTTTCTGCTACTTTACGAATGTAATGTTCTGTACGACTTTTGTTGCTTTCCTTAATAAGGACCTGCATCCATAATCCCACTCTCTCCTTATTTCTTGAACCCCCCCCCCCTTCATCATCATTCCTTTCTAGTTTGAGTTGTAGCTTTCTGCTTGTGTTGTGTATGAGCCTTAACTGTGCAGCTCTAATATATCCCTTCAAGTCAGGTAATCCTAAACCACCTTGTTCTGTTAGAAGGAACAACTTATCCCACTTGACCCTTGCCCCTCAGATAAAATCATTCAAATGTGTATTAATTACTGTCCACAGCATCTTCCCTGGTTGATAAAAGTATGCCTGGAGTGTATAAACTAAAGGGATTAAATATTTTCACTGCTTGTCTCTTGCTATCCATATTCAAAGACAAAAGCTTCCAATTTCTCAGTTTTTGTATTATCCTTTGTTTAGTCTCTTCTCACATATTCTTAGATGCCATAACCAAATAGTTTATAATCTATACTCCGAAATACTTCATTTTATCATGTCCCCATAAATATGAGTATTGCTAAACCAATTCATGTATGGGTACATAGTTTGTAGGTATACCCTTTGTTTTATCTTCATTGATTTTATATCCCAAAAATACTTAAAACTGTCTTAAAATGTTCCACAATACTGAGATGTCCTTTTATGGCTTTGACAGGTACAAAATAATAATGTCTGCAAGTAAAGCCAAGTTTTCTTTATTACGATACCAATTATATCCTTGAAATTGAGTCCTTTATTTTGTTTGCCAATGGCTCTTAATTTAATGTAAATAACAAAGGGGAAAGAGGACATACCTACCTGGGGTTCTTCTTTTCAGGCACAGCTTATCAGAGAGGAACATTCCTACTTTAATTTTTGCTTCTGATCACTCGTGTTCTAATTAACTTTATTCCATATTCATAAAAGCCCAGCTTACTCTGTCAAATGTTTTCACTTCATGAAGACCCACAAGAACAGCAATATTGTCTTGTATTCTGCTTCCTCTGGATCATTATTATTCTATTAATGTTGTCAAATGTTTGGTTCTTCCCCACAAAACCACATTGATCCATATCTATCGGTTTTGGCAGCGCATTTGCCATTATTTTAACTATTGTGGACATAAACACTTTGTAAACATGGTTTATAACTGAAATGGGCCTTTATAAAGCTGGGTTCAACAGGCCTTTACAGTGTTCAGTTATTACAGCCACAAACAAACTTAAATTTTATGATTTAATAACATTTAGAGATATGGTCCAGATTGTTTTTCCTACTCAAAATGACACTTTGGATCTGTTGCTTACTAACATTTCTATTAAAATTCATAATATTACATTTCTTCCTCATTATTTGGCCTTAAAATTTACTGTCAATTCATATATTAATACTTAAAAATGCTATGACCAGTTATGACTGTTTGAAGATTATTAATCAAATACTTTTGTGAAGAAGTCAATTAATTAGATAGGAATACTTTATGCTTCCATCTGCACCATGATCAACTTGGCACTTGTTTGAGAGCAAATGCTCACAGCTATTAAATACATAGTAAAAGGTTACATTAATTGATCAAAGGTTTCTTTTACAACCACGGTGGAATAGGAAACTAATTAATTTAGTAAGAAAGAAAAGAATTGACTACATATTATTTAAGCAAATTGACTTTATCTCTTTAAAGAAAAATAAAGTTGTATAGATTATTGAAAAATCAAATTAAGACATCTAAATCTGCTTATGAAAAGTCAGTGACCAAGAATATTGATCTTAAGAAGTTTCATAGGTATGTCAGCTGCATGAAAAAAGGCTATCAATACACTTGGTCCTATTCTTAATCAGAATACTTGTTTTTGTAATTCTTCTGGAATAGCTGAAGTTTTAAATGAATGCTTCATAGCTTTAATTTCATAAAATATTGTAGTTATTGATGAAATCCCAATTAAAGATAAATGTCATACTTCATGTCTAGTAAACACCTCTCAAAGCACTTGCACATAAATGATGTCAGACATATTGGACAACAGTAATATCTGTAAAAGATTACTCATGTATCAGTACAATATTTGCCAGTCTCCATGAGTCAGTTGTAATATTGGTCACTGATAACATTAAATAACTATGTTAAAGGGTGTTTATTATAATTTATTATCACTTCTGAGCATCCATGGGAATGTACTAGTGCTTGTTGAGCTTGTACATAGCTGTACAAGGTCAACTTTTACTAATCTGATTGGATTTTATGAAACTATCCGTGAAACCTTAGATAATGATCTTGGTGTGTAGGTTACATACTTAGCTCTTCCAAAGGCTTTTGATAGGTATCCTTCATGCAACAATTATCAATTCCCTGGTAAAGCGTAACATTAACTCTTACTGAATAGATCAGTTGTTGGCTTAGACATAGCTGTCAACATGTTAAAGTTCATGACCACTTTTCAAAGTGGTCATAGTTCCACTTCAAGCCCTAAACTGTTTAACTATGTATTTTCATTTTTGCCTATTAATCACACTTTTGGCTGTCTAAATATGCTAACAACATTAACATTGGAGCATTCTCAGCTTCATTCTCAGATTGTGTAGCTTTTACTTTATATGTGTTCAAACTGTTTGAATAGTTAAATGAAATGGATCTTAATCTCAGTCCATCTAAGAGCAGCATTATGTATTTTGATCATTTTTGATGTGAACAACTTATGGAAACAGTCTGCTGTCCCCAATTCTGATGAATAGACAAAGGAAGAGGGAACTGTTTATTTGTTAATTGATCACTAACAAACTGCTCCCTCAACTGCATCACAGAGCATTTACAGCAACTTCTTCGCTGTCTTGAATTATTGTGCTTTGCATTAGTCTTTTTTTTCTCTCTCTGTTCCTGTCAATGTATTGTTAGTCAGATATATATCATCAACTCATTTGTAGTAATGCCAGCTAATAGTACTGTGACAGCAGTCTTGTCTTGACTAGGCAGTAAAATTTCCCCCATGACGTTAAGATTAAGTTCAAAACCTGTTACATGGTATGGCTTTGTGTAGAATTAGACTTAGAGCAGACAGCTTGCACATAGAATAGCACTTCCATATCCTAGGATTCTATAACATTTTGCCCTTAACCCCAGACAATACCCTAGGAGACCCCTGTTAAAAACCCAATCCTTAATCCTAAACAGCCCACTCTATTACAGGACCAGGCAACATCGACATGCAATTTCCAAATCTCTGTGGCAAGCTTTGTAGATCCTATGGCAATGCAGCAATTGTCTCATGTTCTCAGGCAACCAGTTAATTATTAAAGAAGATGACACCGTATGTGAGAGAGATGCAGATACACAACTTCCATGGAGGCAAAAATCTTACAAACAATTAAAGTTGCCAGGAATACCCACACTATGTCCCTCACACACACACACTGTTCACCACACACACACAAATTGTCTTATACTGAGCCACTTAAAAGAAACCTTCACAAATTTCAAAAACCACCTTCACAAATTTCAAAAACCTTCAAAGCCACCTAAGAGCAACACTTCTCTTCAGCAATCACTAAAACACACACCAAAAGCAACATTAAACGACTCATAAAAGCCTACACCTAATGGTCCCCAAAGAGCAAAGCCTGTAAGACAAGCATATACTTTACCTAATATTCTTGTCATTGGGGACTCCATTGTACAACACACAGATGTCCCGCTCACCAAGTTAGACAAGGAGAAGATAACAGTTAGTTACTTATCTGAAGCCAGGGTCCACAATGTCATGCATGCAGTCCAGTCACTGCACCCCTGGTACCAATATGATTCTGTTATAGTCCATCTGTAATTGACCTGATACGTACCTTACTGGACAGTGTAAGAGACATAATGGATTTTTCTCAAGATAGACAAGAGCCTTGCATTGAGCTGCATTTTACGTTCACTGTAGATGATGCCACAGTATGAAGATAAAATGATTGATTTTAATATTTGGCTTAGTTTCTGGTGTCACTCCAGGGGGAAGATCCAGTATCTTTCAGCAAGAGAAGATTAGTCAACAGATCAGGCCATGTTGCTTTGCCAAAGGTAGAAAGCATCTGTCCTCCCTTGCGTTTCAGATATGGCTAAAACTTTTTACCCACCCCCTTAGACCCTTATTTAGACATCAGTGCTGTGATCAAGATTTGGTTTAAAGCTATAGAAAGTACTCAGGCAGTGCAAGGCTATATAGCCTTCCTCACATTTAGACAACAGCACAAGTTAGGGCCAAAAGTAACGATGTCTTCAGATGCATTAGCAACAAACATACCTCAGTCTTGTTAAACAGGATAATATTATGGAGACCAACTATGTACAATTCACTGTAGAAAAGATCCCTCACCATACCATGGCTAGCTACAGGTCAGAATCTATGCCCTTAGAAACTCACAACTCTTACCTAGACCTACTAGAGGCACTCACCATCCAACCAAACACCCTACTCATAGGTGACTTTAATTACCCCACTGTAGGCTGGGAAACTTACACTGCCTCAAACTCAAAGGCACTACGCTTTCTGGAATTTATTAATTCTAATGCCCTGGAACAGATAGTGCATGCTCCAACCGGAGGATCAAACATACTGGATCTGATGCTCACCAACATTAGGGAGCATTGCAATCCCACCTGTGCCACATCATCACTGGTGAGGTCAGATCACAAAGCTGTCTCCTTTGAACTAAAAATCAAACCAGAAAACCCAGCTAAACCAGTAACAGTTAGGAGCTATTCTAAGGCAAACTATATCTTATTAAGTGACAGTTTGTCAAAATTGAAGGCTCCTTGTAACTCCGAGAACACAGTTTCCTATGCAAAATAATTCACAGAGTCCCTATACAAACGTGAATAGCTTCGTAGAGGTTGCCATACCTACCAGAAGTAAACCCAAAACGAACACTAAAAACAAATCCCACTGGTGGAATCCTCACCTAAACAAGGTAAATAATAAAAGAAGAAAACTCATAGCCAAAATCAGGAAGAGCAACTCCCTTAAAGACACGTGCTCTCTCATACATCTAAACAAGAGGTCTGATTAAGTCCATCAAGGTCAAGTACAAGGTCAGGATGGTCTTGCAGGCTAAGGATAATCACAAGGCCTTCTTTAGCTATGTCCAGAACCTTAAAGGTAGCACACAGCAGTGTGCTGAACTGGTGGCGATTCTTACCACCTTCACTGTTCAAGGTCTATATTATTTCCTCTAAGAGGCTTTCCATCGAACGCCTCTTCATCAACTCTAAAACTGCAAAATTTCAAAATATTGAACCTCCACATAAGCTATTTCTTTCCCTTGGGGTTGGGAGGATGGCCTAAGGGGTTGGGAGGATGGCCTAATGGTTAAGGTGTTTGCCTTACAGGCACAAGATGCAGGGTTTGAGTCTCACAAGGGATAACTGGCTAGGCTTAAAATGGCTCGCAAGGGCAGTTAGCTTAGTACTAATCTATGAACCTATGAAATTGCTTACCCTACAAACACCAACAAATAACCACAAACACTACAAAGTGGAGGGATTTGCCCCCCCCCCAACATGGGGGGCTGTGCCCCCCACCCCCCTAACTAAATATACCAACTCCGAGATGGCAAAATGGCAAACTGACGAGGATGGCCAAGCGATTTCTTTCCTTTATGTGGACGTTCAATGTTTTCAAATTTTGCGATTTCAAGTTCGATGAAGAGGCGTTTGATAGAACACCTCCACGAGGAAATAAAAGGAACCCACTGATCAGGGTGACATAGTAAATCTACTGGTTAATAAATTCAGCTCAAATTTCACTCACACTCCTCCCCAGCTCCCCCAAGTAAAATCCACTTCAGCATACTACTCCCAACTATTAGGAGGGACCAGATGCTGGCAGCACTCAAGAAACCACCTCCATGGTTCCCAGCAACATCCCCGTTTGCCTCTTGAAAAGTCTAAATTATAATTTATTAGGAGCACTTGATGCACTCTTGAACTACAACCTTGAAACAGGCTATGTTTCAAGCGACGGAGGACTACAACAGTCATTCCCCTCCACAAGGTGGAACTGTCAGTTGACCCAGGGAACTCCAAACCCATCAGTCTGACAAGTCTGATATGCAAAGCCATGGAACAAATTATAATGGAAATGATAAACAAGTACATTGGCAACCTATAGACACTGGACACTTCCCAGTTTGGCTTTGTTAAGGGAAGATCATTCCTACTTAACCTAGTGGACTTCTTTGAGGGGGTCACCAAGGCAGTGGACTAGGGTACAATAGTGCAGAGTGTGTATCCTGACCTAGACAAGGCATTAGATACAATACCTCACTTGGGCATTGTTGACAAGCTGTCTGAGCTAGACATAAATCCCAACATAACTTACTGGATTACTGGCTGGCTCAAAGACATGACCCCAGAAGTCAGAGTTGGTGAGATCACCTCCACCAAGAGACCAGTCAGCAGCAGAGTACCCCAGAGCTCCATGCTTGGCCAGCTCCTGTTTGTCATCTACTTCTTGAAAGTGAAGGCTAATGTTCAAGGCCTGTGGCTCATCAAGTTTGCAGATGACTGTAAATTGGCTGCTGTTGTAGATCCCCCCCAAGAGACCAACATCTTGCAAGAGGGTTTAACACGGACGGATTACTGGTGCCAAAGCCATGGCCTAAAACTCAATGCCAAAAAATGCATTATAATGCCCTTTGGGAAGCTGTCAACCCAAGTTAATTACTCCATTGATAAAACACCCATAAGAGGTGACCCAGTAGTAAGGGATCTAGGAGCATGTAGACAGAAGTCTGACCTTTGACCAACATATAGCAAAGATAATAAGAAAATCATTCTGTTTTGCTCAACTTATAGGTGAGGGTATGGCATCCAGGTCCAAGGACGTTATAGAAGCACTCTACTCGGCCTCTATCAGACCTATCATTGAATGCAGTGCCCCTATTGGCATGTATCTAACCAGAGACTTGCAACATTTAGAATGCCCACAAAGGTTTCTCACCAGGAGAATTCATGACATGAATACCCTGTCCTACACTGGTCATGTAAAGGCTCTGTCTCTGTATTCAGTCTCCAACAGGGTTCTGAGGGGGGATCTTTGCCTAGCTTACAGACCTTCCTCAGACCCAGCCCTGATGGATTGTTGTACATGAGCAAAACAGCACCAGAAACACTAGATATTCTAGATACCATTATACTCTGTACCCAAATAGTCTGGGGTGTGCGGATAGGCTTGTAAGGGCCCTAGTGGTTGTTAGCTTAGTAACAACACATGAAACTGTGAACTATTCTTTTTTTTTTTATTAACTGGGTAAGCCCACTGGACACAAACATGTCTTTACAGGGGTGATTGCTGAGCACTGTCTACTTAAGTGACTTGCTATGAGCAATCTGTTGCACATTTGGGTCTCTAATATCATGTGTCTTTGGGGGAGCATGTTAGTATGGAGGTAGCAAAGGATATGTGAGGGGTTGTTAAGATAATACTTTTCTTTTGATAGCCTGTTTCCATAAGGGACATGAGGGCCAGACTGGGATAAGTTTACGATTTCCCATCCAATTGTCACGGTTCCATTTGATCAGGGGTGATCTCTGTTTAAAATGGATAGGGAGCCTATTCCATAGTGTAGGGATCATTTGGGACACATCTGTCTCTCCAGTACATTCTGTTTATGTCCCAAACAAAGCTCAGATCCTTGGATCTAGTGTTTCTGGTGCTGTTTGTTTTGTACATGTGTAACAGATTGCTCTGAGCCAGTCACAGTCTACTTAAATGACTTGCTCAGAGTTACATAGCAGACAAATGAAGGCTGATGAATTCAAATGCTGGACTACAGGAAGCAGCTCGTTAACAGCTCATAGCCTTAATCCTGTGTGTTACCAGACAGTCCTGTAATTGGTAATAAAGAAAATGTGAGTTGTTTCCTTGAAATATTATGAGTATATGCTATATGTCAGAAAATGTGTATATTACACTGGTTGGTATCAAAAGCGTACACAATACTGGGAAACATTTGCACTGATAGCTGGTGTCTTAATTTGTATTGCTTTGTAAATATTTACATTTATTTGTCTGTTAGATAAGCAAACATGCCTTCCAATCAGAATTAGGCAAATCTCTTAAAAAGTGAGTGACCCCTACAAATCTTCTTTGTGGCAAATTGAAGGTTACACCCTTACGAACAAAAGTCACACTGATAATGTACTATGCTTAAGGATATAGTAATAGTTGTTTGAATAATAACATTTACATATTATTATCTAATTACTTGTTCAGTATAAAATCGCCATTATACCTGGCTGACATTATAATACTGTATCACCATTGGGTAAAAGAGTGTGTGCTGAAGAACATTCACAGTTTAATTTTTTTTTTTGCAATTTTTGTAGTTTTTTTTTTAAGATGAAACATACTTGTTAGGAAATGTATACAAAGCAGCATTCTCAGGAATTTAGCTCAGACAAAAGCTGTCCAGCCAGGAAATCTGCAGGTGTCAGGAGGTGTGAAATTTCATTCAGTGTAGGTGTTAGAGTGCATAGTAACTATAAAACCTACTATAGCATGCTAAGTTGTGTAAAAAAAAATTTAGGTCACTATGATTTTTATTTTCCTTAAGTACTGCTTGATGCAGACTGTGCTTCTGGAATATAGCACTTAATGTAATTGATAGTGATTTATATGCCTGACTGATGCACTCTATTTGATTGGTTGTAGGAACTTGCTGCATCAGGGTTCTTTGTAAGCCTCTTAAATGCAGGCTCAGCCTTTGCAGGACACTTTCTATTGTGCTTGAGGGCCATTACCTAGTCCCAGCATGCACCTGTTTCTCAACACATACAGGAGGCACAAAATGAACACAGGATTACTCCTCCAGATATTAGTTCAAGACCATTCAATGAGACCTCTTATGTTGAGAATTAGAGGTTTCTTGTCTCTCAGGCAGACAAGGATTATGACAGGTTTACTTCTTTTAGTAACACTCCCTTGAGGATGGTTATATTTTAGAGAAACATCGGATTTAAAAAGTCTTTATTAGGTCACCTTGCCTGCAGTTCCTCTTCCCTGTTATCCAGAGAGATTTTTCTTATTGTGTTGGGTAGAAGAAGAAGGAGAAGAAGAAAGAGCGAGTCTATAGGTTCATAGGTTTATACTAGGCTATCTGCCCTAGGGCATTTGTAAGCCTAGCCAGAGTGTGTTTGGCTTTCGCCACCCATTTTAAATGTTTTACTATGCCCTTTTTTGAGGTTAGTTTACTGTGCCTCTGTTTAGCAGTGACACAGAAGTGGTACCCGGGGTAAACCTACGATCTCCCATCCACTCGTCAAGATTTCTTTTGAAGAGAGTCAGTGAGGGACTCTGCCTAACTCGGACTGGGATTCTATTCCAGAGTGAAGGGAGTCTCTGGGTTATGAATCTGTCCCTCCAGCATGTCCTATTTATTTCAGTGCTGAGTTTCAAGTCCCTCGAGCGCGTAGCTCGATGGGATTTGGATTTTCTGAGGTGCAGCATGTCCGTTAATTCTGGGTTGGACATGGCTTTATACGTCAGGCACAGATCGCCTCTAAGCAGGCGGTATGCAGCGAGTAGAGCTGGAGATGTTCATCGTGTTTCACTGTTGCAGTCATGACTGTAGGGTTCTCCCCTGCCGGCAGGCAGTCCTCGGTCGGCCAGAATCCCAAAGTCTGGGTCCGGCGCTGGCTGTTCAACCATGCTCCCTGACGTCAGAGTGCCAGGAGTACAAAGCTGACAGCCGACGCCATCTTCTCCAGTTTTTCTTGCCGTGCGGTGATAGCAGTTCGCAAGTGCCGGTCGGCTGACTCCTGACGATTTTTTCTGATAAACTTCAGTCCGAAGACTTTCTTCTCCACTCAAAGCTAAGTACCCCGTTGGGGAAACTTTTTCTTGCTCCAGTCCGATGTCAGAAAAAGATAATAATTGTATTTCATGTGGGAAGCAAATACCTCATAAGGATTTTCATTCTTACTGTATTCCTTGCTTAGGCCCTGACCACGATGTAGCTAGTTGTCGGTTTTGTGCTAGATTCAATCAACATACAATTAAACAAAGGTACGATTTTGCTTTTCATTACTTCGGTAGGCGCTTTAACTACAAAATGTCGTCGGATACGGTTCCGGCTACCGGAGTTCACAAATGTTGCAAGGATAAAGACAGGCCTCCAAGGTCCAAATCTGATGATAGCGCACAAGCGGAGCCAGCTCCAGGTTCGGCCGTCATCAGTGAGGCGCTTTTGCAGCCCCTGTCATCGGCCATTTCAGAACTGATGGCCGAAACGGACTCTCATGAGGAGCCAACCAGGCCTTTAAAATTTCTATTGCAGGACCTTCGGACAATGCTCCTTCGGATGGGTCCGGAGCCACTGTGCAGGTACCGGCTTCCGAAGGGGTTTTCAGGCCTACTTAGCTTCTAATAAAGGCAAAGCCAAAGACAAAGACAAAGGCAAAGACTCCTTCTAAATCAAAGACTGCAACACAGGCCTCTTCTGAACCGGCTCCCAAGTCACAGAAACAGTTACTCAAGATGGCGGAGGATTTACTTACTATGATTAGGGGTTCTCATCCCCCTCTAGATAAAAGGCCAAGGCAGGATGTTTATTATGATTCCTCTGATCAGGCTTCTGTTTCTTCAGTTTCTTCTTCTGACCAGGAATATTCTTTCCCTCCTTATGAGGATTCTGATGCTGAGGAATCCATTCCTTCAGCTTCTCCCCCCTGAGGATTTCTCTTTTGGGGAAACTTTACATGAAATGAGGGAACATTTCCACTGGGAAGGACAGGAGTATTCGGAATCTAAGAAAAGACTAAGGGATTTTCTTCTTCTCCCCCATCATAGACCCCTGGCTATTCCTCCTGTTTTGGATATTGTGGATGATGCTTTTTCGGAGGCTAGCTTAACCCCTGACTCTTTTCCTCCTGCTCCTGTTAAGCCTGATAGATATTACAGGGTTCCTGATTCCCACCAGTTTTTATACAAGAACCCTTCTGCTGACCCTGAAACCATTTCTCAGGGTCCTAAGGGAGTTAAGGCCGCTTCTGCCAAAAATCCCATTCCCACTGAAAAGGATTCTAGATCTTTGGAAAGATGGGGCAAAAAAGTGTACACTTCTGCTACTTTGTCCATTAGGGCTTTAAACTGTCAGTTTCATATGCTGAAATAACAGCAATTTCTCTTTGTCTGTTTTAAAACAAAAGCTTACTTCCATTTCTGCCTGTGCAGATGATGAGGAATTACATGACTTATTGCATGCCACTGAACAAGTTGGGAAGCATGGTTTACGCTGTGGATTTGATGCCTTGGAGGCTTCTTGTAGGGCTGCTGCCTCCGGCACAGTCATTAGAAGGCTTGCATGGTTAAAGGAACAAAATTTGCCAGAACAAGTAAAAGCTAAATTATTGGATGCTCCTGTTCAGCATAATGTTTTGTTTGGATCAAAAGCTGAAGAGGTGATTAAAAAGATGGAGGATAAGGCGAAATCCATGCAAACAGTTAAAGATTTCTTACAAGTACAGCCACCAAGATTTAGCAGGAATTGGCCTTCTAAAAATTGGTCCTTTCCCACTTCAGACAGGCCTCAGAGGGGTAGATATAGACGCTCCAGAGGAAGGCCTCAAACACAAGCTTCTTATAGACCAAGACAGTGGACTGCTTTCACCCCTAGGGGAGGAGAGGACAGGTCACAAACTCATAGGAAACAAACTCAATGACTCCCTCTGTTGGGCTGCAGGAACTTCTTACCTGGAAGCCCCTCTCGGAGGAAAACTCTCTCTTTTTTATCAAAATTGGACTCATATAACCCAAGACAAGTGGATTCTGGATGTGGTTTTAAGAGGTTACAAATTCCATTTTCATACCCTGCCAAGGCCAAGCGGATGGCCAGACCTTCCAAAACATCAATGGACAGAGGCCTTAAACCAGGTGGAAGCTCTTTCGGCCATGAAAGCCATAGAACCGGTTCCACTTTCAGAGATGGGACAGGGTTTTTACTCAAGGCTCTTTCTAGTCCCCAGGAAGCAAAACTCATGGAGACCCATTCTGGATCTGTCAGTCTTGAACACCTTTCTAGAGATTCCAAAATTCAAGATGCTTACTCTACAGCAGCTACTTCCAGTGCTGTCCAAAGATGCATGGATGGTGACTTTGGATTTAAAGGAGGCATATTTACACATTCCCATCAGGCAGGAACGCAGAAAATACCTCGGGTTCAAGGCCGGATCGAGGCACTTTAAATTCTCTGCGCTGCCCTTTGGATTGTCTATTGCGCCCAGGGTCTTCACCAAATGCCTGGCTCCATTAGTAGCTTACTGCAGACTCAAGGGAATTCAAATTTACCCTTATCTGGACGATTGTCTAATTCAAGCAGACAGCAAGGATGTCTTACTCCAGCATCTAGAATTTGTACAGAACCTCCTCAAGTTCCTGGGATTCTCTGTAAACATAAAGTCAAATTTGACACCCTCACAACAGATAACTTTTCTGGGTGCTCTTCTAAACACCACAACCCAGATGGCATTTCTGACATCCGAAAAACAATTACAGCTGGCTTCAACTTTCAAGACCTTGGCAACGTTAACTCAGCTATCTGCAAGGAGATTCCTGCAGGCTTTGGGTTACATGGCCTCCTGCATCCTTCTCATACCATATGCAAGACTACACATGAGGAAAATACAGTGGTACCTAAAAAGTGTATGGTCTCAGCATTGCCACAGTTTAGACATACTGATCTCCGTCCTGCTTTGCCTTCAAAAGGAATTTCTTTGGTGGTCCAGGGCATGTACTCTAAACAAAGGGAAACCCTTTTGTCTGCCTCCGGCCACTCAGATTCTAACAACGGACGCCTCGGATTATGCTTGGGGAGCCCATTTTCAGGGAAACTGTCTGCAGGGCCTTTGGACAAAGGATCAGAAGCACCTGCATATCAATTTAAAGGAAATGTTAGCCGTTCAGAAAGCTCTAATGGCCTTCAGGAATCTTCTACAACCAGGACAACTACTAATACGGACAGACAACACCACAGTTATGTGGTACATAAACAAGCAAGGGGGATCTCATTCCTACCCCTTTGCAGACTAGCCATGGATCTATGGAACACAGCTCTAGCTTGCAATCTGGACCTTCAAGCTCAGTTTCTACCAGGGAAGCAAAACTTCCTGGCAGACAGTCTGAGCAGAAACCTTTCGGATCCACACGAGTGGATGCTGGACACCAGAATATTCAGGATGATAACAGTAGTCTGGGGATGTCCTCACATAGACCTCTTTGCATCCCATCTCAATCATCAACTACAGAATTTTTGCACCAGGACTTTCCACAAAGAAGCTTGGAAAGTGGATGCCCTATCATTCAGTTGGAGGAACCTCTCGGGATATGCTTTTCCGCCTCTTCCTCTTCTTCCACGGGTATTATTAAAGATAAAACAGGACAAGCCCAAGATGATGATCTTGCTGGTCCCAAATTGGCCTCGACAGTTTTGGTACCCAACTCTAAAAAACCTATGACTGGAGCCCCCTTGGATTTTACCTCAGTCTCCGAACCTTCTGTCCCAACATCAGGGTCAGGTTCTACACTCTCATGTCAGAACTCTCAGCCTGGCGGCCTGGTTAATCCAGGGCCTTTGATTTCTTCTTTCCTACCCAAGCAGGTTATGGATGTCATTTTAGAAGCCAGACGTCCTAGCACTAGAAAATCTTATGCAGGAAAATGGAAAAATTTTGTTCCTGGATGCAGGCTCAGGATTCTGATCCTCTTCTTCCGAACATTCCTTTAATTTTACTTTACTTGACAGATCTCTTACATAAGGGTCTCTCTTTCTCTTCCATTAAGATACATGCCTCTGCTATTTCTGCTCATTATAATACAGACCCTCCAATCTTTTCCCACCAGCTCATGAGACAGTTTCTCAGAGGAGCTAAGAACTTAAGACCTCCTAGATCTCCTCCCATTCCTGCTTGGGATCTCAACTATGTTTTGGAAAAACTAACATTGCCTCCTTTTGAGCCTGCTGCCTCTTCTGACATCAAGTTTTTATCTTGGAAGACAGCTATTCTGTTAGCCCTAACCTCTGCCAGGAGAGTTTCAGAGTTACAAGCTCTTATGGTTGTGGAACCTTATATTATTTTTCATCAAGACAGGGTGTCTTTGAGGACTAATCCTACCTTCATGCCTAAGGTGGTTTCCAAAGTGGCCTTAAATCAAACTATCCACTTGCCAACTTTTTTCCCCACTCCTCAAAATAAAGGGGAAAGGATCTTACATTCCTTGGATGTACACAGACAACTACGTTTTTACCTGGACAGAACCAAGGACATCAGAAAATCAGAACAATTGTTTGTTTCTTATGCTTCAAGTTCTCAAGGTAAAGCCATTTCAAACCAGAACATTTCTAAATGGATTGCTCATGGAATCAGATTTTGTTATTCACACCATGGAAAGCAAATCCCAGGGAGTATACTGACTCATTCCACCAGAGCTGCTGCCACTTCTGCGGCCTTCCTCAAGGGAGTTCCTACCAAAGACATTTTGGAAGCTGCAACTTGGAGTTCAGTGCATACTTTTTCTAAGCACTACAATTTACCTCTCTACTCTAAGTCTAGGGCAGGCTTTGCCTCTGCAGTCTTGCAGGGCCTTTTAGCCACCCCTTCTTCTTTATGACCACCTCCCTTTCCTTCAGCTTTGGGATTCTACCCTACAGTCATGACTGCAACAGTGAAACACGATGAACATAGTACAGTTGTGTACACCTACCATAAATGTAGATGTTCGAGTGTCTTCACTATTGCAGTCTGGGTTTCCCTCCCTCCTGTCCCCTCTTATTTTTTACTTTTGTGTGGTTCCTTTTTTCACCATTCTTCTGAGGTGTATTTGCAAAGGATATGGGACCTTTCTCATTTTGGGACTCCTGACATCTGGGGTAAGAAAAACTGGAGAAGATGGCGTCGGCTGTCAGCTTTGTACTGACGTCAGGGAGCATGGTTGAACAGCCGGCGCCGGACCCAGACTTTGGGATTATGGCCGACCGAGGACTGCCTGCTGGCAGGGGAGAACCCTACAGTCATGACTGCAACAGTGAAGACACTCGAACATCTACATTTATGGTAGGTGTACACAACTGTACCTTTCTTTAACCGGGCAGCATATGGCATCTGTTTGAGCCCTTTGATCCTCTTGGTGAGGTAATTTTGGGGTCTTTCCAGTTGCTGCAGGTGTCGGGTAAGGTACATCCCGAAAGGGGCATTGTATTCAATTATGGGCCTGATGAGGGATGAGTAAAGAGACACAATGACCTCCCTTGATCTAGATGTGAATCCCTTCATGATTAGGTGGGCTATATAGAAGGTTTTTCTAACCACTTTGGCCACGTGGTTGTCAAATGAGAGATTGCTATCAACTTGGGTCCCCAGGTCCCTAATTACTTCTTCTGCCCTTAATGGATTACCACCTATGTGGTAATTTGTGGGCACTTTGTTTTTGACAAAGGGGATGACTATACACTTTTTGGCGTTTAGCTTGAGGCCATGGCTCTGGCACCAGTTATCTGTTTCTCTGAGACCCTTTTGGAGGATGCTTGTGTCAGCTGGAGAGTCGATTATGGCAGCCAGTTTGCAGTCATCTGCGAACTTAGTCAGCCACAGTCCTCCCGTGCTGGCCTGTACCTCTGAGAAATATATGCCGAACAAGAGAGGTCCCAGGACTGAGCCTTGTGGGACGCCACTTGTAACTGGTTTGGAGTCTGACATGGCTCCAGCAATTCTGACCATGTGGGTTCTGTCCTTGAGTCAGTTTGCAACCTATCTAGTGACATAGGGGTTTATATTTAAGCTGGATAGCTTATCTATGATGCCCGAGTGGGGTATTGTATCGAAGGCTTTTGCGAGGTCCAGGTAGGCTGTGTGGACCACCTTCCCCTCGTCAATGGCCTTGGTGACTGTTTCAAAGAAATAAACCAGGTTTAAGAGGCAGGATCTGCCCTTAGCAAAGCCTAACTGGGTAGGATCCAGTGTCTGTAGGTCCCCGATATCTTTATTTATGAGTTCCATGATGATCCTCTCCATAGCTTTGCAGACCAAGCTAGTCAGGCTTATGGGGCGATAGTTTCCAGGGTCCGTTGAGGCACCACCTTTGTGGAGAGGGACCACTGTTGCTGTACGCCATTCTTTGGGTACATATCCTGTAGTAAGGTTGAGATTGAACAGTAGCTTTATGTTGCGGTTCAGCTCTTCTTGGAGTTCATGTAGGATGCAGCCCGGGACACCGTCTGGTCCCATTGATGCTGTGTTTTTTGCTTTGGAGAGGGCGGCTCTCATCTGAGTATCTGAGATGTCAGGGGGGCAGCACTCTGCTGGGATAGATAATTGCACTTTTTGGGGGGAGGGGGAGGAGAAGCTTGCGCTGAACCTGTTGGCTAGGATGTTGGCAATGTCTGTGGGTTCAGTGTATTTTTTGTCATTTTGGACTAACTCTGAGCATATCTGGGAGTTTCCACCCAGGTTCCTAACATAACTAAAGAAAGCCTTGTGATTATCTTTAGTGTCTTGTGCAATTTTTCTCTCGAAGCTGGCCTTAGATGATGTTATGAGTGCCCGTAGTTGTTTGCTAATACTGATCAGAGATGCCTTCCCTTTTAGGGATTTTGCTCTATCATGCAGTAGCTTCCTCCTTCTATTGTATAGTTTGTTTATGGCTGGGGTCCACCAGACAGGACGCCTGCCTTTGGGGGATTGGGTCTTGGTTTTATTTGGGATTGCATGATCCATGCATTCCTGAAGGTGTTCATTGAATGCGTTTATAAAGGATTCTGCAGTCTGGGCCGTATTTTCCACAGGCCCGGGGGCTTTGAAGGATTCCACCTCTGTTTTGAGGAGTGTGAAGTTTGCTTTAGAGAAGTTTTTCACTGTGGTTTTCTGGGCAGGAGCTGGGGTCGGGATGTGGATATCCAGTGAGATTAATTTATGGTCTGATCTTACCAGTGAGGGATACACTTCTGGTCTGGAGCATAGAGTCCCCATGTTGGTGATGATCAGGCCCAATATGTTTTCCCCTCTTGTGGGAGTGGTGACAAATTGTTCCATAGCATTTGAGTTTGTAAATTCTAGGAACCTTTGGGCTAGGGTGTTGGAGCTAGAGTAATGCTCCCAGTCTATGTTTGGGTAGTTGAAGTCGCCCAATATAATGGTGTTTGGGGAGATCTTTATATTTTCCAGTGTTCTCAGGAAGGTCGAGTGGGGTTCCTGGGTTTAGGAGGGTGGTCTGTAGCAGGCTATAAACTGGAAGGCAGTTTTACCTACTGTTAGTTGCACATGGATAGTTTCTGATGCTTCGTGCTGTGCCACCAACCTGGAGGTGTGGATATCTTTGACGAATATTGATACTCCCCCTCCTTTTGTGGTTCGGTCCGAGTTTTGGGGCCGAAAAGTATGGTATGAGGTATAACCTGGTAGTGTTGGGGTGCTCTCGGGAGCCTTGAACCAGGTTTCTGTTACTGCACAGATATCGATGTTCTCCATGCTGAGGAGAGTTTTGAGTGCGTGCATCATGAGGTTTAGACTTCTGGCGTTGAGTAGCATTACCCTTAGTTTCTTTTCCCTTGTGATACCTATGGAGGTGGGTTTGTCTTTTGAGCTTTGCCTAAAAAAGGCACTATGGGGGTGGCAAGAGCCTTTGCCAATATCCGAAAGCCCAGGGGTGACAGGTGCAAGCCGTCCCTAGCGAAGCAATGTGGCTTGTCGAGCATGTCATCCCAGGCTGACAGGCATCGGATCCCCTTTGAATGACACCAATACTTAAGCCAATTGTTGAAATTGATCCAGACGCATCCTTTACTGTAGCTTGTTGAGAAGCTTGCCATTTTTATAAATTAAAACACACAGACGCTAGCCCATAAGCTTCCGATAAGACAGCTACTCTTTATAAATTCCTGAATGAGTAGCTTTGCTATGTCATTCGAGGATTAGACTTTACAGTGGTCCCTTTGATTCAGCATATGCCACAGAAAACAGTATCTTGCAATCTTACCAGCAGGTAAGGATTCTGATGCTAGACTGGTTAGTTTAGAGGATTTTCTCATTTTGCCACTTCAAGTTAGAAGCCACTAAAATGGTGCCTTTATGTTAGATGTGCATACTCCATATTGTGCTATAAAGGATTATTTTGAGAAAACCTTTACAATAGTCTACTCACTGAGCTTGCACATAGTCCACCACAGCTTTTATTTGTGTGGTGGACAGGCCAGCAGCTTTTGGCATCTATCTGTGCCATATGTTGTGGCTTAGACCGTCTTTCTTCAGATAAATACTATATCAGAACATTCTGAATATGCCCTTCCTTTGATAAGTCCATTTTAAACAGTCCTATTAGTGTGTAATCAGGGACCCTTGAAAAGGTAGCAGACAGTGACAGGGTTTGAAAGATGCGCCCAGTTTTCCTCTTCCTACTCTAGATCACCTCATGAACTGTACTGTTCATAAACAGAGGAAGCAGGCTAAGCATCAGACAGCATATTCCCCTTCTAGATTGCTAAGGAGGCATGCTTCACAGTAGACTGTCATAGTCCTAACTTCCTCTGAGGATACTCAAGGAGGCTGATTCCCTTAGTTTTCCCTCCAAGCTGGAGAGCCATTTCAGAGAGTTAATGTGTTAAAACTGTGGTCTAAGGAAGCCACATATTGGAACTGTTAAGTTCCCTGCATCAATAATTCCTGTAAGAGAACATTAGAGAACTTTTGCACCAGTCCTGTGCTCAATTGCTCAAAAGGGTCATGGAACATCTCCCCTTGGAAAGAAGAAGAAAATTCTACTCCTTACATTTCTTCATTGCAAACAAGAGGGGAAGGCTCCAGCTATTACTTTTTTAAATACCTTTATTGACTTATCACTCAAGACATAGGCAAATATAACATGTTGCTAGTTACAAGCATTATATGTTACGCATATTCTTTTGTATAACTATCATCAGACCAATATTATATAAGTTGCTCACTTCCTGCCTTCCCCTTAAACCTCACTCCTCCTCTAGATCATTATTCTGCATATGGTGTTCCCCACATTTCCATTTTTTTCTACGTAATTTGCTGCTGTCCTTTTCTAAAAAACCCATTTCCAGCTATTTTATCTATGTTACAAAATTAAAAACATTAAAAACAGTTGGTTTAGACTTTGATTTCTATTTTCTAGTGGCAGCCACCAGAGTTAAACTTAACAAGGCTTGCTGTGTTTTGACAATTCAGACCATGTGTCCCAGTTCAGAAAAATAATTTCCTTAGTTATATCAGCTCCCACTACTACTTGATGTCAGAGACTTCAGCCAACACATCCACTATAACAGGTTCTTGGAGGAGACAGTGGTTATGCCTCTTTCTGTTGCAGATTTTCCTGACCTTGGTGAATGCATTTTGGTTCATCACTGCCTGGGAGATGCACAGAAAGTTTCTTCTTTTCTCTCTGGGTCAGCATGACTTTCATTACAAGGTGCGGCTTTGAGACCTGTTTTCTGCCCCCAGAATCTTCACCTAAATTTTCACTGTGGTGGTAGGGGTATGCAGGAGAAATTTCTTTCTGATGTTTCAATACCTTTTATGGGTGGTCCCTCTTTTGGTTCATTTTAAGACTTCCTGGGAGGAGCTGCATGTTATGTTTTGCTGCGCTTGAAGTCTTTGGGTATTATCATAAACTGGAAAAAAATCCTTTCTGGCTCCATTGATTGCCTTTACTGGAGTGGAAGTGGAATTGTTCACTATTGGTCATTTCTACCCAAGGAGAGAGGCCAGGAGATAATGAGAGTAACACCCTGGTTGAAACAGGAGACGTAATTGGAAGCCTACAGTTTCCTACATGTCTTTTGCCTATGAAGCCTGCCATGTTCACAGTTTATCTGGCTTGCCTTCATATCAGGGTCCTCATTTCAACTGTGAAATACGGGGAGCTGCAGTGAAGACCGTGCCACAGACCACATCTTAATATTGGGCTGCTGTCAGCTGACCCTGCAGTAATGATCTAGTTCCACAAATCTGAATGGATGTCTCCCTTTCTGTTGCTGAATTTGTTACATGTTCTGATGGACACTGTGGCGTATTGGGAAGTCTGCTTGTGGTCTTCAGTTGTACATACAAGTGGAACTCTTGGTAACTGGGATAGCACATCACCCTTCTTGAGCTAAAGGTGAGTCTTGTTTTATTGTCATCCTAGTTACAGCTAAAATGTGGGCCGTCTCCTTGTAAGGTTTGTTATCCTGGTTGTAGTGATCCTAAGCCAGCAAAGTGGAGCCTTCGTGTACCTACTGTACAAATAAGCAGTGCTGCTCTGGGCATCTCCTTAAGACCCATTCACTTTCCAAGCAGGGGAACATCATATGAGATTCACTGAGTTGCAGCTTAATCCCTTTTCTAGAGCAGAGAATCTCTAACAGCTACATTAAGACTGATTTCCAGACATGAGGCAGTCTGGACATCTGTTCATTTGCAACATGTAAGAATATAGCACTTTTCAAATTCTGCTTGCTACACCAGGGCAGACGAAAGTGGGCAGCAGATGCATTTACTTGCTAGTGGAAGGTTGCTGTATATCCTTCCACCACTATCCTTGATTTTGTACCTTTTAACTAGATTCTGGGACGAAAGACCAAAGCTCATTGTTATTCTAAAAAGGTGTTGTTTCAAGTACTCTGGTTTCTTGCAGTTCAGGAAACACCCCTGGTTTGAGCTGTGGAAATTCTATTTAGTTGGAGATGTGTATTATACAACCTCTGCACTTGGTAGCTCTTTTAGGTCTCTTGATTCCACTTGACCTTCTGTCTCAAGTCTTCAAGGTTGTGGAGGCTGCCAGAAAAAATTCCAATAGGTAAAAGAATTCTGTTAAGTGAAATAGGTTTACCATTATGGAGTAGAAATACTTTTGTCATGGCCTGTAAATATTTGGATAGTTTTCTTTATCTTAGACACCTGTTTGACATAGACCCGAGTTATTTCACAAAGAGCATTTGTGTGCCATGTCAACACATCATGAACTTGCGATCAGCAGACCTGTGGTTCAGCTCAGAGTTATCAAGTAATTCCCAGACTGGTTGCTACAAGTGCATTTATCATTGATGAACCTCCACCTCTTCTTGGGATTTGAAATTTGTGACCAGGAGGTATGTCCACCCACCTTTTGAAATATCTGGGGGGTTTTTTTCAGACTTTAAGTTAGTATTTTGGAAGTCACTTCTTAGTAATCATTGCTTCTGCTAGGTAGACTTTCAGACTACTGCCCGTTGAGCACTTCTTGGGCTTTCAGAAGGATTTGTTGTCCCTCAAGACCAGCACATTTTTCCTACCTTGTGAGCACACTCACATTTTCTCTAAAGGAGCCAGTTCAGCCTACTGCACTCTTCCTAGTGGGCAGAATCCATGGTAGAGAAGGCTCTGAATACCTTGAATCTAAATTTTCAGCTCAGATTCATCCTGAAATGGTAGCATGAACTGAAGAAGACTTGACCAGTGGCTCTTTCTTTTTGCCCAGTAAAGATGACCTTGCAGAGACCAAAAAGGCACTATTCAAATGGATTGCTAACTGCACACCCTTTTGTAACATCCAGTTGCCCTTTGGTCAAAGTAGTAAAAGGCTGCTGTCTCCTAGAAGCATCATTATTTTTAGTAGCTATTTTAGTAAGTGTTCCGTTGTAGACATTTGTGTTACAGCCACTTCATCTTGAATTGAAATGAGACTTTCTGCGAAAAAAAGAGTTAGATTATTTCATAGATTTCTTTTTCAGTGAATGTCTGTATGAGTATACGTTTGGTGATTGACTGTAAGTCGATGTGTGGATGAACTCTGGATCACTTAGTGTTTGTGTGCATCTACGTGAGAGTGGCTGAAGGTTGAGTGCCTGTTTGAATGGGGGATGTTTTGTTGATAGTGTGTGTGTGTATGTGAAGATTGTGTGTTTGAGAATGAGAGCAGTGCAGTGCGTCTGTGAGTCTGAGAGACTGGAAGCAAAATGTGTTTGTGTGTGTATGAGTGCAAGGTTGGTGGATGAAAGTGTATATGTCTATGTGAATGAATGCAAAATCATTTTGTGTGTGTGTGTGTGAGTGCAAGATTGGTGGACAGTAGATTTAAGGAAGTTTCATCTTTGGCTCACTTTTTGTACCATCTTGGAGTTAATGTAATTTGTCTGAAAGGTGTTGTCCCCCCTACAAAAACACATTTTGTTAGTTGTTATCAAAGGTCAATAGAATGTGCCTTCTGTGAAAAGATTTTGATGATGCTGGTTCAAAAGAAAGTTTTTTTTTTTTTTGCCAGCTGAAGTAAACATCATGTATTTATTGTATGTCTCTCATTTGAAGAACTGATGCTCCTTTAGCAGTTCTTTGCTTCAGTATTTGTTTGGCATCCTGAGGATTGTTTGTCTGGACTTTTTAAATGCATTATTTTAGAAGAATATTTTTCTGTTTAGGACTTTTCCCAGCTGTTACCCATTGTAGACCTCTCCATAAAATAAGATATATGATAGGTAAGTATGCATCATATTAGTTTATCAACAAGTTTGTCTACAAGCTGGCCATCTGCAGTGGTGTCTTATTTTGTTTCTGACTGGGTCCTTTATCTACTTGCTTTGGGTGTTGAATGCCCTGTGAGTATCTGAAGTGTATAAGTTTATACTCTTCAGTCATGCTGTTTTTATTTTTCAGGTACAACTTGTTCATGTTCTTTGGAAGTAGAACTGACAACGCTGTAGTTGGGTTTGCCCTCCTAGTTTATCCTACTGTTCTTCATTCTTATAAGAATATAAGACAATAAGTGATAATTTTATATAGCTGCCATTCTTCATACATGTTCTGATCTGCATCATCTTTATATGATTTTGATAAAACCAAGTAATTTCTGTATGCATATAAAACAAATTGTGATTTAGCATTCAGTAAAGGTTGAGCTAAGCTTGAACCATGTTTATGGTAGTGATACTTGGAGAAGGGGAAATTGATTGGGTTCCATAGTTATTAGGCATTTGGCTTAACCACTTTTTTGTGAACATCTTAACAGTTTTATGAATGTAGTCCATACACATCATAGTTTTCTTAGTCCCATTAGAATATTGGTAATTGGGCAGGAATTTTTTTTTCCCTCAAACTGAATGTTTAATTCACTTTTCATTATTTATATATGGGGCAGTGCTGTTTTTAAGTTAAGAAGCGGTTATCATGTTAAATAAATATCAAGCAGGGTATTAGGGATACAAATTATTAGGGATGGTAGTGGATGATCATCTTAAATTTGACCTGCATATGCAAAGTTGCATATAAAAAAATCACCAAAAACTAGGGTTGCTTTACAAAGCCAAAAACTTTTTAACTAATGCAACTAAAACTACACTTGCCACTATTTAACTCCACCCCTCACTACTTTATGGTGCTTTCATCCTTAATAACCTCCAGTCATCACAAAAATCAAAACTTGAACAGTGCTATAATCAAAGTAGCTAAATTTTGCAGTGGATACCCCTTTCAGAACCTTCCACTAATTGCCACTAAAAAGCCTAAATTGGTTAGTACTACTCCATCAAGTAACATATTATTATTATTACCATCTATAAAATTATCCAGCATCTATCTGCTTGTCCAGCACCGAATACCTTTCTACACAGCTGTGTTCCCAATCAGTCATTATAATCCAATGATCAAAATTCTTCTCTGTTCACAAACCTATCAAATCTGACGGGCATGGTCTGTACTCATTCCATGTTGCTAAGGCCTGGAACTCCATATCTGTATCCATCAGGTCAATACCTTCCCTTCAGTCATTTAAAACTATTCCAAAAGACTTCCTAGCCAAAATCTGATTCTGTTCTTGCTCAACCCCTGGATAAACTATATCCCTAAATATGAATGCGTATCTATCCTTAATCTCTCTTCTTCACTCACCCCCTTACTTCAGTTTCTCTCCCCTGACTACATAAATTTGCCACAGCCCTGTTTTTATCTCATTTCATAGTGAGCTTCCTGTTTGCATTATACTAACTTCCTTTAATTTCTGTATAAACTGGTGAACATTTGTCTAAATACTAAGTCATTGTCATATAAGCTGCATCTGTTATTAACCAATGATTTCACATTATGTGTAATTTGGTATGGTTATATAAACAATAGATGTTTTTGTATTATTTTTGAAGACTGCAGAATTATTGTTCTTAATGTGTTGCTGCAATATTTTGGAGCTTTTTTCCCTGGGCCTCTTCTAAAAATGGGCACCTATCCAGTCGGACTTTCCATGTAATCAAATGTCAGTCAATAAATAAATAAGAGGAGCTTACATCAAAGACACTACCAGTCAAATTCTATAATCTTTGTCACTATACCAATTGTCCAAAATTTTTTTTTTGATACACAGACTAGTACAACTTGTAATGTTTCCTGGGAGGGACTTCCATTTCTCTGCAACACTTTATGAAAACTAGTTTGTAGTGTATATATTTTTTTATCATTTGCTAACCATGTAAACCAATTAGGCACAAGCATCTTTTCAAAAGCAACCCAGTCTGGTTAGGTAACTTGCTCTGTTTCACATAGTAGGCAAATGGAAGCTGTGGGACTGAAACTCTAGACTACAGAATTAAGTCTTAATCTTTTGTACTAAACTTATGGTTTATTTAAATCGAACCTTTATTTTTATAACTTAAGACCTAACAGACTTATTTAGGACAGTATAAAAACATATATTCATTTTGCTGAGTTTATAAATATTGATTAAATGACCCCAGACTTTTTTTATAACTACTGAAATGTAGACCCAGTCTCTTAAGCCCCTCAAAGTAAGGTAAGCCAGATATGGTCGACACTTTACTTACTGTCAACATCTACAAGCTCCTGGTCTGTAAAACTGTACTGTTTAAAGATTTCTACAACTTAAATCTGTATGGTACCCTAGTTCTAATTAAACTGTTGGAGGTACAAGATGTTTTTTTGGATGACATGATGCTGTAAAGTGTAACGTGCAGCCTAATATTTTTGGCCACTTTTCATATCTCATAATTATGTGAGTGAGAAGATAGTGGACAGGACTCGGGGAACTCCTGTCTGCCTGAGGGTTAGACATTTAGCGTGATGGAGAAGAATTCCAGTTCAGAATAAAGCAACATTGAGAAACACGTGACAAATGGTGCATTACACGTGTCTAAATTGAAGACTGCATTGTCGGATTTGACAATGCTAGTGTTTTCCTTAGAAGCCTGTGCATCAAGTTAGCTAGAGTTGCTCCTTTGTACACACACACACACACACACACACACACACACACACACACACACACACACACACACACACACACACACACATCTAGACACCTTTGTGTGTGTGTGACAAAGGGAGATAACTGCCAGCCCAGCTATCTGGAATTTTTTAAATAATTATATGTCATTTGTGAATACCAACATGATTCATACAAGATGCTTGTGTTACAAATGTATTAGAACTGTATGTCATGTGTATATCAAACTTGTTTGTAGACATGAGTGTTAAAAAAGGTATTTTGTAAAGTACTGAGCTTAAAGATGTATCCAGAGTATTCCCTGTAACTGTTTAAATGTATGTATTTTAACAATGGAAACCGGATCAGAGGAGGTTAACTTCAGTCCAGCAAAACTCCAGAAAAATAGCTGAAATTAAATTACTTTATGCCAGCAAGAGACAGGATACCTAAAACTAGGGAACATGCTGTATTGTCTTGGAGGTGTTTTATTGCTTTATGACTTTCAGCATGTGCCAAAAATCTGAGGAAAAGCCCTTGTCTGTGTATTTTTATAGGTAGATGCTAAATACTGCTAGCTTCCAGCAGTGGGGGTTTCACCTGGAATAGAGTAAGATGACAAGAAATGATGTCATTCTGCCAGCTATCCCAGCAGTAATATTTGAGATATCAGTTTGAGAACTCTTAGAGAAACTGAGCATTCTGTATTCTGTCTTGGACTTGACAACAACTGGAACCATTCACCACACATCTGCCTTGCTCTGAAGTAAGTTTCTAGGGAACAGTTTAATTCTCTTAAACATAGTCAGGAATATAGCAAAGCTTAGTTTAGATATTTTTATTTATTTATTTGAGACTGCCCTGCAATATTGTTTTAAATATTTCCTGTGATTTTGAACTCTGATGTCACTGTAAATATATATTTAATGTTAAACACCAAAACTAAAAGCAAAATCCAACCAAGAATAAAAACCACTTGGCACGACAGGACCCGGAAGCACGTAAACAAAGGCTTTCAAAATAAGAAGATGAAGAAATCATACAGCTGCTAGGTCTCCAAAACGATCCTTTAATATAACAAGGCAAAGTAAAAATCCACAATATCTTCCAAGCGCTTTCACTCGACCACTTGCGAGCTTTTTCAAGGCAAAAAATATTGCTGGAGGTTCATTCACATTAAATACTTCCACTATCATCACATGACTTCCTGTGAACCTTTCCCAACAGGAAAATCACCATATAAGGAAATTCGAAAATATATTTAATGTTGTTTTGTTCTTTTATTATTTATTATTAAATATATTTCAACTTTTCATTGTGGCTGATCTGTGTAGAGATGTTTAAGTTCTGAGAGTACTTGCATATTTATTTGGTGACACTGTGGGCTACTCCTAATAGCCTTGCTCTTGGTCAAACTACTATTTGCATTAACAGTAACATTACACATTAAGATTGAACACCCTTTTAGTAAGGGCCTTAAAGTAGCTGATAAGGAGCCGGCTGGTGGCAGTGATAACTACCTTATAGTCTGGGCAAAAGGAGGCATAGCTAGTAAACCTGTGCCAGCCTTTCCCAGGTGTGTATGTATAAATCAAACCTCAAAGAGAGTGTGTGTCAGCAACTTGGGCAAGGACACAAAACACTGGTTGGACAGATAGGGTGCTGGAGGTCTTGGCTTGGCCACTCAACTGAGATCTCAACTCTGTAGCTGTGCCAGTGGGGAGTCTTATTGGGGCTGCATGCTAGAAGAAGAATAAATTGCATTGTACTAGCGTGCATCCCCATTGTGTTTATAAGAACTGTATTAAAAGCCATTTTTAAGAGTGTCAAGGCTAAACATAGATACAACAGAAGTAGAAAGAGCTTTTGAAATGTTAGCCAATGATTTTTTTGGATAGGGGTTATAGAAAGGAAGAAATAGTGTTTTGACTCAAATGTGAAATATGAGGGGAAGAACGGGTAGACCATATTTTTCTGATGGTCCATGCATTAATACTAGATGTACCAACCAACCCGATGGTAAAATCAGGATTAATTTGACTTATTCAAATGATCTTTCTACAGTGTGTGAGACAGTGAAAGGTAATTGGCCAATTCTTTTGACAGATGAGAAAATTAGAAAGGTAGTGGATGATAAGCCGTCATTTGCATTTAAAAATGGCTTGTCTGTGAAACAAAGATTATGTTATAATAAAAAGAAGTTGTTCCTGCAGTCTGATAGGACTGAGACGTATCCATGTCGAACGTGAAAAGCATGTGTATACATCTCAAGCAAAGATTTTTTGTGCACCGTGCAACGGGTGTTAGGTAGCATACTAATTTTTATGCTGATTGTAGGAGTAATAATTTAGTTTATGTAGTTACTTGTCAGAAATGTCCTTGTTTTTATGTTGGAATGACTAGTTGTAGACTTAAGGACAAAGGTACTTGAGCATTTGGGAGATATAAGGAGAGATGTTAGTACTAATGCTTTGAATAAACATGTTAAACAATTTAAGGGACATTCTTTTGAGTTTATGGTGTTGCATTTGGTTAATGAAAGCAACAGAGGGGGTAGTATGTCTAATAAAATAGAGAATGAGGAGTTGAAATGGATAATAACTTTACAGGCAGATAGTGGCTTTGGGATTAATGATAGTGTTTCACTTAAGCCCTTTCTAAAGAACCATAGATTGGTTCATTAATATGTCAAGGTTGCCATGGTGATGCTCTCATTGAATGATTGTTTTGCTAATTGATAAGATAATTAGTTGAACTATTTAAAGATGGCTGTTTTTAGATTTCTGTGGTCTGAAGAAGTGTGTTAAACATGAAAGCGCTAACCATTATTTTATTAAATGGTTGAATTGCAGTCCTGGTGGTCAGTTTATTCTTTTTTGGATATTTATGCTGTTTTTGGAGTGGACTGACTGTTTATTGTGGTTCATACTTTCTGAATAATTTGAGTTTGAGGATATCCCTGCAGATGTCCTGATAGGGAATGATTTGATAATGCAGTACCTTGTGTGCATGCAGTTTACACACAATCAGGCTTGGGTATATACATGTGGGTCTGGTAGCCTGGGGGGGACCCAGACAGACTGCATACTTGAAGCCAGAACTGGTGAGATGGCTACTTCAGGGAGGGAGCTACCCTGTAGCAGTGAGACTGAAGGTGAGCCACAGCTGCTGGTGGGTACCGATGTTCCCTTGGACAGAGTGACTGTAAGGACAGAGGTGAGTAGTAGTACCAAGGCTGACAATGAGGCACTGTTGTCAGAGGATACAAGATTTCCTGTGAAAGGGGAGCTGGGAAGGGTTACAAAGAAAGAATTAATACAGGAGCAGCTCTCAGACCCTACATTACAGGGCGTGAGGGAAGTAGCCAGAGAGGCACCTGATTCTCAAGGAAAGGGGGGATCCGTAGACTGGGACAAAGGGTTACTGTATAGAGAGTAAACCCCTGAGGGAGGGCTAGAAGGTGAGGCATTTCTAGTCATACGAAAAAATGAAGTACAGGTCACTGCTGAAATCTTCTTTGTTGAATCTCCTTTATTAAAAGTAAGCGCTTTCGGAATAATCCTTCATCAGACATAATTCAAAGTAACAAAAGCAGCCATATTTAAAACACAGATCATCCAATCACTTACTCCTAAAGCCGCTTTTTGTAAAGCAGGTTTAATTGGTAAAACATCATTAAGACCAGGTGGTCTATGTGCTCTTAAATCTACTATCCACTTAGATTCAGCTAATGCTGTTCTATGCTGAATGTCCCCCTCTCATTGGTAGCAATATTTACAATGCATCTGAACTTAAAAGTGTGTGTGGGATTAGTCTCTATATGTCTGAATAAAGCATTGCTCACTTGACATGTTCTAATATTACTAATATGCTGTAAAATCCGAACCTTCAGCATGTTATTTGTCATACCTACATAAAACTTTCACATTGTTCACAATTGGCCATATATACTAAGTGTTTTGTCCTGCAAGTAGCCCTCCTTTAAATATAAAAGTTTGTGTCTTATCGGGTGTTTATATTCAATGTCACTATTAATATATTGACAGGCCTTGCAGTTGCCACAGGGATATGTGCCTGCTCTAATATCTATTGTAGGTCTCCTATTCAAATATGTCTCCTTACATAGCAGGTCCTTAAGATTGTTGTTTCTCCTATAATTAAACATAGGACGTTCTGCCACTACGTCCTTAAGACTAATATCACTTCTTAGTATATTCCAATTATTCTGAACTATATTACATATGTCTTTAATATTACTACCATACGTAAAAAGTATTCTAGGTTGTTCCTTCCTGCTACTACATAATCCTGTATCTATTTGTCTGCCACTAACAGGGCCTTGCATCCATGGCCTATTCTTCGTCTTCCTATGTAGTGTATTGTTACTAACCGCCTTACTAACCATGTTCCTCTCATAGCCCCTATCCAAAAAATGTCCACTCAGCCTAGAAAGTTCCTCGTCACAATAAGTATCTTCAGAACATACCCTAGATATCCTACCCACTTGACTCTTAACAATATTGGGAAAGATATGCCTCGGGTGCATGCTGTCATAGGATAGCAATGCATTTTGCCAACATTGTTTCCTGTACAATTTCGAGGTGAAACCAAGGTTATTCTGTTCCACACAAACATCCAGGAACTCTATCTGAGTAAAGGAAGTTTTGGCACTAAAAGTCAAAAAAGTGGTGGTGGTGTGGAGAAAGGCTAAAAAGCTCTCAAAGGTGGAAGTATCCCCATCCCACAAAATAAAAACGTCATCCACAAATCTGACATACAAAACTATGTACTTATTCCATTCCTGATTATTAAGAATTTCCTTGGTTTCCCATTTGGACATAACCAAATTTGCATATGTATTAGCACAGGGGGTGCCCATAGCTACCCCCTGTGATTGTCTGTATATGGATCCTGGTCCTATAAAGACATTGTTATTCAATACCAAGGATAGTAAATTCTCCACTACCAGTCGCTTATGCTCAGTTGCTCCCAATCTACTTATTACTTCACCCACTGCTGTTATCCCATATTGTTGTTCAATGACAGTAAACAAACTGTTGACATCTAGTGTGGCCATCAATAATCCACCTTGTTTGGGCTTGGTAGCCGCAGCTAATAGCCCCAAGAAATGCCCTGTGTCTCTTAGAATGTTATCTATCTGTTCTAAATACGGTTTAAGTGTAAACTCCAACCATATAGAAATGTTCTCAGTGACCCACCCTCTCCCCGAAACAATGGGTCTGACTGGTGGGTCTGTCAATGATTTATGTATTTTGGGCATAGCCTTGAATACAGGCGTAACTGGTTTATCTACCTTAAGGAACTCATAGACTTCATGTTCTAACAGACCCTCTCTAATAAATTGTTTAACTGACTATGTACATTATCTATAATCATTCTAACTTGTAAAGGGTTGATGGGTACATATGCTCCATCTAAAGTCAGTGTTTCTATCAATTTCCTTTCATACCAACAAGTATCTAATACAACGATGGCTCCCCCCTTGTCAGCCATCTTAATGGTGATTTCTTTCTTGTCCATAAGGCCATGTAAAGCAGTCCTTTGTGTCGGTGTAAGATTATAATATCTATTAGCACTTCTCTCCTCAAAATATTTGAAAAGGTCATTCTCACAAGCGTTCATGAACAAGTTAAGTGTGGGTGTAAAATTAGGAGCAAATGTACTAGGGGTCCTAGGACCTATGGCTCCATGAGTTTGGTTACACAGAGACGGATTCAGCGGTACACACAGAGGCAAGCACAACGTTGGCCATCGGTATGGTTGCCAATAAACCCACATTGTCTGCCTCGTCAAACCAACATGGAGTCGATATGAGGAGTTCTACCGATAGTCCATCTTGTACTATCAGTAATTTTGGGGAAGATACGATCAACATGCTTACAGGCAATGGGATAGTAACTACTACCCCCAGCAATAATGACATCCTGGCTTCGCATTCCAACAGTGTTTCTCCAAACAGCGAAACACGTATTCCACAGCCGGAAGAACAAACACAGATTCCAGGGGGCCCTTCTAGCTCCACAGTGGAGACAGCAAATGAGAGTATTCACCACAATGAAACAGGGGCCCGGCCGAAAACATATGCAGGGGCTCTGCATTTTTTGGGGAATCTACCGGCACCGGTGCGGAGGAAAGGAGCGGGCAAGAGGTCCCTAAGCGAGGACAGAAATGCAGACAAGCGTCGGAGGACTCTACAGTGACTAACAGTATGTCTGATGGCATTGTATATAATTTATCTCAATTTGTGTTGAGTACCGATGAGCTAGAGATTTTAAACAAGGGTTTGACCTTTGTCCCTAGCAACAAGTGTGTATACAGCGATATTATATTTGATTTGATGTTGTTCTGTAGGAGCGTGATGTTAAAATTGATTTATAATAACCAAACTCATGGAGCCATAGGTCCTAGGACCCTTAGTACATTTGCTCCCAATTTTACACCCACACTTAACTTGTTCATGAACGCTTGTGAGAATGACCTTTTCAAATATTTTGAGGAGAGAAGTGCTAATAGATATTATAATCTTACACCGACACAAAGGACTGCTTTACATGGCCTTATGGACAAGAAAGAAATCACCATTAAGATGGCTGACAAGGGGGGAGCCATCGTTGTATTAGATACTTGTTGGTATGAAAGGAAATTGATAGAAACACTGACTTTAGATGGAGCATATGTACCCATCAACCCTTTACAAGTTAGAATGATTATAGATAATGTACATAGTCAGTTAAACAATTTATTAGAGAGGGTCTGTTAGAACATGAAGTCTATGAGTTCCTTAAGGTAGATAAACCAGTTACGCCTGTATTCAAGGCTATGCCCAAAATACATAAATCATTGACAGACCCACCACTCAGACCCATTGTTTCGGGGAGAGGGTGGGTCACTGAGAACATTTCTATATGGTTGGAGTTTACACTTAAACCGTATTTAGAACAGATAGATAACATTCTAAGAGACACAGGGCATTTCTTGGGGCTATTAGCTGCGGCTACCAAGCCCAAACAAGGTGGATTATTGATGGCCACACTAGATGTCAACAGTTTGTTTACTGTCATTGAACAACAATATGGGATAACAGCAGTGGGTGAAGTAATAAGTAGATTGGGAGCAACTGAGCATAAGCGACTGGTAGTGGAGAATTTACTATCCTTGGTATTGAATAACAATGTCTTTATAGGACCAGGATCCATATACAGACAAGCACAGGGGGTAGCTATGGGCACCCCCTGTGCTAATACATATGCAAATTTGGTTATGTCCAAATGGGAAACCAAGGAAATTCTTAATAATCAGGAATGGAATAAGTACATAGTTTTGTATGTCAGATTTGTGGATGACGTTTTTATTTTGTGGGATGGGGATACTTCCACCTTTGAGAGCTTTTTAGCCTTTCTCCACACCACCACCACTTTTTTGACTTTTAGTGCCAAAACTTCCTTTACTCAGATAGAGTTCCTGGATGTTTGTGTGGAACAGAGTAACCTTGGTTTCACCTCGAAATTGTATAGGAAACAATGTTGGCAAAATGCATTGCTATCCTATGACAGCATGCACCCGAGGCATATCTTTCCCAATATTGTTAAGAGTCAAGTGGGTAGGATATCTAGGGTATGTTCTGAAGATACTTATTGTGACGAGGAACTTTCTAGGCTGAGTGGACATTTTTTGGATAGGGGCTATGAGAGGAACATGGTTAGTAAGGCGGTTAGTAACAATACACTACATAGGAAGGCGAAGAATAGGCCGTGGATGCAAGGCCCTGTTAGTGACAGAGAAATAGATACAGGATTATGTAGTAGGAGGAAGGAACAACCTAGCATATCTTTTACGTATCGTAGTAATACTAAACACATATGTAATATAGTTCAGAATAACTGGAATATACTAAGAAGTGATATTAGTCTTAAGGACGTGGTGGCAGAACGTCCTATGTTTAATTATAGGAGAAACAACAATCTTAAGGACCTGCTATGTAAGGAGACATATTTGAATAGGAGACCTACAATAGATATTAGAGCAGGCACATATCCCTGTGGCAACTGCAAGGCCTGTCAATATATTAATAGTGACATTGAATATAAACACCCGATAAGACACAAACTTTTATATTTAAAGGGAGGGCTACTTGCAGGACGAAACACTTAGTATATATGGCCAATTGTGAACAATGTGAAAGTTTTATGTAGGTATGACAAATAACATGCTGAAGGTTCGGATTTTACAGCATATTAGTAATATTAGAACATGTCAAGTGAGCAATGCTTTATTCAGACATATAGAGACTAATCCCACACACACTTTTAAGTTCAGATGCATTGTAAATATTGCTACCAATGAGAGGGGGGGGGACATTCAGCATAGAACAGCATTAGCTGAATCTAAGTGGATAGTAGATTTAAGAGCACATAGACCACCTGGTCTTAATGATGTTTTACCAATTAAACCTGCTTTACAAAAAAGGCGGGCTTTTAGGAGTAAGTGATTGGATGATCTGTGTTTTAAATATGGCTGCTTTTGTTACTTTGAATTATGTCTGATGAAGGATTATTCCGAAAGCGCTTACTTTTAATAAAGGAGATTCAACAAAGAAGATTTCAGCAGTGACCTGTACTTCATTTTTTCGTATTTATTTGGTTTGGTACAACAGGTCTTCAGCATAACTTGTTATTTTTGCTTGTGCATTTCTAGTCATAGCCCATGACATTCCTTTTGCAGGTCATATGGGCATACAGCTTATAAAGAGACGTATTATGCAGAACTTTTATTGGCCTGGGATTTCCCGAAATGTAACCGGGTACTGTAGGACCTGTGAGCAGTGCCAAAAGGTAGGCAAAGCAGAAGACAAGGTGCCTTTGCCTGTGATTGAGGAGACATTTCAGAGGGTAGCTATGGATATTGTGTGGCCTCTGAGTATCCCACGTTCCACAGGGAAGAAGTATATCCTAGAGGTAATAGATTGTGCTACCAGATATCCTGCAGTGGTGTCTCTGTCCTCCATTGAGGCAGAAAAGGTGGCAAATGCTTTGTTAGAGATTTTCAACAGAGTAGGTTTCCCAAAGGATATACTGACTGACAGAGGTGCCAATTTCATGTCAGACTTGCTGGTTTGTCTGTGAAAGCACTGTGGGATGAAGCACCTAAAGATCATCCCCAGACTAATGGTTTGGTGGAGAGGTCAAACTCTGCACTAAAGACCATGCTATGGGCATTTGCAAACCAGTTTAAGAGGGAGTGGGACAAATATTTGCCCCATCTCTTGTTTACTTACAGAGAGGAGCTCCAGGAATCCACAGGTTTTTCACCCTTTGAGTCGCCGTATGGGCATAGGGTGAGGGGACTTCTAGATTTGATTTGCGAGTGTGAGAGTGAGTGTGAATCTCACAAGGAGTCTGTTGTGGCATATGTTCTAAACCTCAGGACAGGGCTCAGGGAACTCATGGGCTTTGCCCAGGAGAAGTTGGCAGAAGCCCAACAGCAGAAAAAGGTCTGGTATGATAGGAATGCTCGAGCTAGAGAGTATGCTGTGGGGCAGCAGGTTATGGTTCTCATTCCTGTCAGACACAACAAGCTGCAGTCATGTTGACTACATGGTAGAACTGCTAGGCAGGAGGCAGGGCCGCAAATTGCACCATGTTAACATGAAGCCTTGCCATGATAGGGAGGCCATGGTGGTAAGTATTTGCAGTGGAAGGCAGGAGGAGTCTGAGGGGGCTCGATGATTACAGGGAGCCAGCCAGCAAAATGTCAAATTACTGTGGTGGAGTCTAGGATTGCAGGCATATGATCTGACAGTGCAACACTGTAATGGGGTGCAATGCAAAGGCAGCTGGGATCTCAAGACAGAGAATGGGATAAGTTACTCCCAGATAGGCATATCCCTCTCAAGCAACATTTCTCAAGGGTCACTTGAAAAACTAGCTTGAGTCTTCAAGGGGGAAGAAGTGTGACAAAGGAAGATACTGCCAGCCCAGTTATCTGGAATTTTGTAAATAATTGTGTGTCATTTGTGAATACCAAAATGATTCATATAAGATGCTTGTTTTACACATGTATTAGACCTGTATGTTATGAGTATATCAAACTTGTTTGTACAGACGTGAGTTTTAAAAAAGGTATTTTGTAATGTACTGAGCTTAAAGCTGTATCCACAGTATGCCCTGCTGGAGGAGAACAGAAATGTACATACACCATTGTAACTGTTTAAATGTATCTATTTTAACAGTGGAAACTGGAACACAGGAGGTTAACTTCAACCCAGGAAAACTTCAAAAAAAAAAAATAGCTGAAATTAAATTACTTTGACAGCAAGAGACATGATGTCTAAAACTAGGGAACATGCTGTATTGTCTTGGAGGTGTTTTATTGTTTTATGACTTCCAGCATGTGCCAAAGATCTGAGGAAAAGCCCTTGTCTATATATTTTTATAGGTAGGTGCTAAGTTCTGCTAGCTTTCAGCAGTGGGGGTTTCACCTGGAGTAGAGTCAGATGACAAGAAATTATATCATTCTGCCAGCTATCCCAGCAGTAATATTTGAGATATTAAGTTGAGAACTCTTTTAGAGACTGAGCATTCTGTATTGTGTCTTGGACCTGAAAACTGGAACCTTTCACCACACATCTGCCTTGCTCTGAATTAAGTTTCTAGGGAACTGTTTAATTCTCTTAAATATAGTCAGGAATATAGCAAAGCTTAGTTTAGTTCTTTTTCTTTATTTATTTGAGACTGTCCTGCAATGTTTTAAATATTTTCTGTGACTTTGAACTCTGATGTCACTGTAAATATATATTTACTATTGTCTTATTCTTTTATTTATAATTAAATATATTTAAACCTTTCATTGTGGCTGATCTGTGTAGAGATATTTAAGTTTTGAGAGTGCTTGCATATTTATTTGGTGACACTGTGGGCCACTCCTAATAGTCTGCTCTTAGTCAAACTACCATTTGCATTAGCAGTAACATTATACAGTAAGATTGGACACCCTTTGTTAAGGGCCTTAAAGTAGCTGATGAGCTGGCTGGTGGCAGTGATAACTACCTTATAGTCCGGGCAAAAGGGGGCTTAGCTAGTAAACCTGTGCCAGTCTTTCCTGTGTGTGTGTGTGTGTGTGTGTGTGTGTGTGTGTGTGTGTGTGTGTGTGTGTGTGCGCGCATGCATATAAATCAAACCTCAGAGTATATGTGTCAGCTACTTGGTCAGAGACACAAAGCACTGGTTGGACAGAGAGGTTGCTAGAGGTCTTGGCTTGGCCACTCAGCTGAGATCTCAACTCTATAGCTGTGCCAATGGGGGAGTCTTATTAAGGATTTGGAGAAAGAGGGAGAAACCAGCCCTGGACCGACTGTGGTCTTTGTGTGCTCTTAAGGGAAATTGCACTTGATGCAGAGAGCTGCATCTTGAAATACTGTGTGTGTACTTGTCATCCTCCCAGTGTACATCCCTCAATGGTGCTAGTGGTGCGGATTGAAGCTCCTTGATTACTGGACCAGTGGTGGGTCACCACAGTGTGTATGTATGTATGTATGTAAATATATAAATATACACACACACACACACACACACACACACACACACACACACACACACACACACACACACACACACACAAGGTATCTACAAACCTCCCACATTTGCCCACACTTATGGATACCGTTGCTGATGCACTTACACACGCTCATTCTGTCTCATTAATATCCCATAAATTAGCTGTACCTTGAGTACTGTTACAGGAGTGAATGGGTGAACGCTGTCAAAATAAATTATTCACTTTTTTCCTGTAGAGTAACATTTCAGTGGCCAAGTGGTTTTCTGAATTGCTTGACTGAGTAAATGGGGAACATTTCCAGGGAAAGCATATAGCTTATTAGCTTTAGCCACCCCCCCCCCAGACTGTTGCATTAGCATGTGGCTTGCCCTCCGTAGACCACTCTCTGTGCTAAGGCCCTACCAGGGAGAAACCTCAGTGGTAGCGTGATGTGCGAATCACAACTTCAATGTGAAACAAGTATCACAGTAAGTCATTCTGAATCCCAGGGTATGTATTTTTCACCCAATGCCCAGGTCCTTAAATTCACTTACGCTTCTCCAAAAGACCTCTTCATATGACTGTAGAATACAGCTGCTTAAAATTTCAGAAGGCAGTGAAATAATGTACTCCCTTCCAGAAAGTGAAAGCATGTTTACTTCTGATAACTTCCCAGACTCTATGTTAGTCTTTAGTGTGACATAAAGCAGTTTCACGAACTGTTGTATATATAAATCCTTGCACATACCTATTTCTGTCTCTAGAGTATGCATTACTAATTGTTATAACTACTACTGTAACTGCTGCTCTTTTGTTAATTTGTAGTTTTTAAGCTGTTGTTTTTAAAGGGTCACTTGTATTCAGAATAAAACAAAGAAAGAAAAGTTTTAAGCAAATGCAGTAAAATTGACTATTTTCTGACATCTTTCTGAAGTTGTGTTGTGCCATATCAACTGCCTTGCCTTGATTTCCTGCTTTGGTGAAACATTTAAAGAAACTTAAATTAATAAAGTTTTTTATGCCTTGACCTTTTTTAGTGAGAGGACACTGAAGGCAGTTTTGGTTGTCACTTTCTTTCAGACATATGCATTTTTTGGGGTTTTTCTTCATAATCTCTTCACTATATATTTTACAGTTACAGTAGCTGGCCTGGAACTACACAGTTATTTTTTCACACTTGTATTGAAGGGATCATATCTGTTCTCCATCCATCTTGGAACTGCAGCTTCCTCTGTACATAACTGTTTAAAGGCCATTTATCCTTTGTTCCTTCTTCCAATAGTTAACTTGCCAGAAGGTAAGAATGATGTTGTTAAATGATAAGGGAGGCTGCTGATTCATATATTGGAGGAATTCCTTGTGAACACAATGTGGTTTTCTTGTGCTAAGGACTTGCTCTGTTTCACATGGGAAAGTGAAAGCTGAGGGAAGTCAGCTAGGAATAGCTAAAACTGAGTTGGCAAGAAGGAAACTTCATCTTATCCCCAGATACCTAGTAGATTTGATAAATGTAATTTGATGGACAGTACAAAAGATAAATCTCTTCTTATCCTCTGGACAATAGTGGTAGGAAGTATTGCTTTTTGTTCAGATGCACTGCAGATGCAGGAGAGTCACGGTATCAGACATTAGGCATTTGATAAAAGTAGCATACACTGTGTAATTACTGACATACATACACCGATAGGGATGAGTGGCTATCAGACCACAGAGTTCACAGCAACTGTTTTGTTTTTTCATTCTGAAATTTGCCATGGCATTTCGTTCTGAGTTTGGTATTATTATTGGGGGTTATTTTTGTTATTACAGTGACTGGATGTTGAGTAGAGTGCGTTTGGACTGTGAAAATTTTGCTTTGCTTTTTTGCTGCATTATGTCCTTTGTGTCATCTGAGCCATTTACTATCCAGATGATATGACTGGTAAAGAAAAAAAGAGTGTGATTCAGTGCTGGGTGTTCTGCATTTTCTGTGGTTTTGGATGCAGAATAGGAATGGAATGAAGAGTCTGGTTGAAGGACTGGAGGACTTGTTTCATCTGTTAGTGTTATGGAGGAGTGAAGTGATTTGTCGATTTCCTGATTTTCTTTATTGGTACTCCACCTTGTTTGCATTGAGTGTGTTGCAACTGCTGTATTTTCAGTCTCTTTAATCTTGTCTGGATATATTTGTCAGTTATTTGATTTTATTGCATCCTAGGAGAATCTTGGCTGTTCATCTGTTTGCTGCCTTACTTTTACCCATTAATTTTATCTGATTATAATGATACCGACTTTGTTTTTGTCAGTGTAGGTTTCCTGTTGAAAGAACAAGTTCAGATATTACTGATAACTTGCCAATGTCAACTTGCAACTTTTGTAATTTGTGTCAGTTTATTACTAACACCGAAGTACTGGTCAGTTTAACAGCTTTCTTGTTGATTAGTGCAACATTGTTTTATCAACAATATTTTTTTTTTGCAAAATGTTCCAGTAGAAAATGAGAACTGTTTGCATCAGATTTGTTAAATATTTTGTAGTTGTGTATTTGGATTTTGTATAATGTTGTTTGAGTTACTGTTTTTTAAAGTGTTTAGAAAATATGCGCTGTAATAAGCTTGAACTGGAATTTTAATTTGTTAGTTTTGTTTTTATGCCTTTCCATGATTTAAGGAATCATAAGTACAAGAAAAGAAAAAGGAAAATAGACTAAAAGCCAGTGTCCATTACGTCATAAAAGGAATGGAGGGCAAAGGGGAAGGGAAACAGCGTAGCAAAACTACCACCTATCCTCAGCTGAGGATAGGTGGTAAAGTGGAAACATGATATGGATACACAAAACATTTAGACAACAGTCTGGTGGCTTGTAGCTCAAGAAAAAAGAAAGACTAGCCTCTCCAATAGCATAGAAGGATAAAGCCCTGACTAAGGCCCAGTCAGCTTGCTTTTGATTAGTTGCTCAGACGACTCACGGAGTGTCAAGGAAGGGATGGTCACATCCATCCTGGATGGGAGGATGCTCATTAATACACTCCTTAATGGAAGGCATGGTCCAAAGAGGGGAGTTACCCTTGGACACAATCACACAATCGGTGACGGTAGGAGGGGGAGTGGGTGAGGCATTAAAAAAGCAAAGCATAGAAAACTGAGCCCCAAGGTTACCTTTTGGATCTATGATGGTAACAGGGGTGGTAGGCTGGTAGACCTGTCGTGGACGTGGGGCATTGGTGGCCAGGCCATTACAAATGAGGTCTGAGGGGGATCACAAAAATTGAAAAAAAAAAAGAAGAGAGATGGAAAAGATAGTGGGGCAATATGAAATTAACAGTACAGAGCTCTGAATGGACATTAGAATGTGATTTTCCATGGATAAAGTAGTGGCTAAGCATAATAGGTTACCTGTGTAAGTAACAGAGTCTTAAGAACTCATATCACCTTTTAAAAGCATTAGTATCCGAACGTAATTGGCACATTAGTAAGAGGATAAAGTCAGACATTGTACAGCATATAAAGTGTAATGGTTTGTTGGGGTGCGTAGCTGTGGAGTCCTATTGTTGAATGCTGCACATGTAGTGTTGGCCATTGATTGTGTCTCACTTTTGTATCCTGTTGTGCTCTATTTCATCATATTGTTTTTTCACATCTTTCTTTTCATGCTTCTAGAATGTATTCTAATGATTCATGACAAAGGAAAAGCATGACATTACTCTTTGTTGTGTTTTCATTTGGCACTCTTTCTCATATGAAATGTGTCATTTAAAATAAGCTTTTCTTATTTGAGACCACAAAATGCAGCAGTTTCATTGTAACACTGTTTTCAGAACTGTTTGGCATCCAAATAACTTTGTATTGAAAAGCTGTTACATGACAACTACAAAGCCTTATCTTAGCCATCTTGTTCAGGTGATGAATAAATAGCATTTGTTTGTAGTCATAGCCAGATAGCATGTTATGAGCCATAAAAAGAATGCAAGTAGTGTGACAGAGTTACTTTACCTTTCTAAGGATTTCTAATGGTATGTTCATGTGACTTAACCAACCTGATTTTCTGTTTTGGTAATTTATGTGCAGCATGCTAGCATTTGCTGAAGTCTACAAATATATCTGCAAGTTGAGATACTTGAGTCATGCTAAAATGAATGGTTGCTTTTTGTTCTCATTTGTAGTTTATTAATTCTGTCATTATTGAACATGAGGTTTGCATTTATGTATGTACCTTTTGAAGTATTTCCATTATAGATAATGCACTACTGTAAAGTAAATGACTCTTTCATATATAACTTTATTATTTATTTATTTATTTTTATTTATTTATTTAAATTTGTTGACTGGGAGTGTCCGACTGGACGTAGGTCCATTTTCAGCGGAGACCCGGGGAGAAAAGCTCCACAGTAAAATAAACAGACAGTAGTTACATTGGATTACATAGCGATTAACAATTTAACATAGCAATTACTTACAACATATTTACAGATGAAGAACATAGTACATCAGTAGACAACTAGAATCTTTATCTGTGTAGTACATAACAGACATTAACAAATGTTACAATGAGAAGTTCCTGCTGTATAATAAGTACTAGGCTTATGAGCATCTGAGCTTGCTATAATCAAGGTAGTTAGTGGAGTGGAAAGAAAGGTAGTGGTTGGATGGGGTGGATTATATTAGAGTGGGAGTTGCAAGGGCATAGCTAGCATGTTTTTAGGTGCGCTTTTAGTAAAGTTTTGAAGTGGGTGCATGATGGTACGGAGGTAATTGTGGGTGGGAGTGAGTTCCATAATTTGGCTATGATGCAAGAGAGTAGTGCTTCACCAGCAGAGTTATTGGCTTTAGTGATCTGCAAGTGATTTTTGTTGCTGGATCTTAGTGGTCTGGTGGTGCGATAGGGTTGGAGTAGATTCTGGAGGGATGGGACATTTAGTGGATGGTTTACTAGTTTGTGGGCGAGTGAGAGTTGATACCACTGAAGGAGATAAGGGAGTTCAAGCCAGCCCAGTTCAGCAAGTGAGAGACCGTGGTGACTATGGTAGGATGCCCCTGTGGCGAATTTGGCGATTTTGTTGTAGCAGGTCTCTAGCTTGTTTAAATCACATTGCCTTAGGTTGGTATATATTGGAGAGGCATAAAGTAGGGTGGAGATAAGGTGGGAATTTGCTATTGAAATATTTGCTGCTTTGGTGAGAAATTGCTTATTTCTGTATAACGCTGCTAGTTTTTTGTGGACTTTTTTTATGGTCATGGATATGTGAATGCCAAATTTTAGTTTATTGTCTATTTCCACTCCTAGCAATTTGGTGTTTTCAGTTGGGTATATAATGGTGTTGTCTTTTGCTGTGATGTTAAAGTGAGAGTTGTTTTGAGTATGTTTGGTGGGTTGAAGATGAGTATTTTGTTTGGGTTGAGTATTAATTGGGCATCGGATAACCATGTTTCAACAGAGGAAAAGGCTTCCTGTGTGACTTTTTGCAGTTTGGGTAGGGACTGGGCTGAGCAGATGATGGTCGAGTCATCTGCGTATTGTATGAGTGTGGCATGTTTGGTGGCAGAGGCTAGATTATTGGTGTAAACAGAGAAGAGTAGGGGTCCAAGGATGGATCCTTGGGGAACTAGTATGGAGACATGTAGTTGGGGAGATATGTCATTCTGCCATACAACGGATTGTTGGCGGTCAGACAGGTAACTCAATTATATTTGAGGTAATTTACTTACATCAGTAACCTTGTTTTAATGATAACTTGACTTCCATGTGATACACACAAACATTTTAAAGCATATTTAATATATATTGTATATTGACTGACTTCTAAAAGTTAGCAAGGGGTGGAATTTTAAACCCACACACAAATGCCTATGAATTAATCAACAGCATAGCACAGCTCCTACTAAGGAGTGAAGAAGCCTCTGCAGACCATATAGTCAAACCTTTTTTTCCTTCAGCCTTTCCTTTTACGAAGTATGCTTTTGTTTTTTGACTGTTTGTTTCTGTCTGCATCTTCTGTAAAGTGTGAGCATTTTGTTTATGCAGAGTACCCCAAACTATTAAGTGTATTCAATCTGTTTCAAAGTCTTGTGTACTCGGATACCTCAGTCTCCTCTGTGGCCCCAGAGCTGACTAGTTCCAGGTTGAAGGCTGGCGTTAGAGATCCAGGAGAAAGCCAATGGTCAGCCGTTTGAAGAGCAGAAATAACTTCCTAAAAACACAAGCACACTTACACATACATGCACAACCTTTTGTACTTCAGTTGTTTTTCACTAGAGAGCTTATCATTTTTATGAGCCTTTTTACCAAGTCAATCTACTGTTTTGTAAATCCCGTTTGTAATTATGTTAGGCCTGTTTCCTTGTCTGTGACCTTGATATGTGCTCTGCAGGAATTCTGCTAGTTTGGTTTTGATGGTAGAATATCTGTGACGACTCTTTTTTTTTACTGTGTGTTCTTTGACCTGTACTTCCCTTTATAAAGTACAATATAGTTCTTAAGCTAAAATAATGTTCTTTATGACTTGATGAAAGTGATGGCATTACAGAGAAAAAAAAATTTTTAAAATTGGTTGTATTGCATTTGTTCTGGAAATACTAGCATGCACAATAAGCTACAATGCAATTGATGTAATAAAGTCCTGGAATGCATTACCAAATATAGCTTAAAAAAGAAGCAGTAAACAATGTACTATTCCATAATTTGTACCTTTTAGACATGATGTTATTTGTAATGGTGTCTAATGCACACCAGACACGCAGGCAGGCAGGCACACACACATGCACACACAAACACACAATGTATGTGAAACAGAATAAAACCGTATTAAATTATTGAACTCCAGTCCTTTATATATCTGTTTACTATCCCCAATAGTAAGCAGAATATCTGTAAAGAAATGGTAATGTAAAATTAACATTTTGTTGTAGTTATGTCAATCCCTCATGCAAATGAACTCTAGCTGCGCATACACTATATAACAGTGAGGTCAGCTTCATGCTTGCTAACAAAATTAAACAATTGTGTGTGTCCTTATGGCTGACAGATGTGCATAAACCCTTTCACACAGTGTCTGTATTTTATGGGAGAGGAGCACAGTGTGAAGTACTGCAGGAAGTGCCAGGGAACAGGGAATGAGCCCAGCCACCCTGTGATATCAGAGAGAGAAACCCCTGTCCTTCCTCACAACCAGTAAGTTGACAGTTCTGAAGCTCCTTGCTTGGGGATCAGCTGGAGGTTCTAATATGTGACTATAGCTGTGTATCAGACCATTGTCTGAAGGGCTGGGAATTAGAGAGCAGGCTTCGGTCAAATTGAAGTTCTGCTGAAGATAAAATTGTTTCTGAAACAACCCTCTGGTCCCTGAACTTAGTGCTCAAACAGCCTATCCTCCACCTCAAAAACAGTAGTGGTTTTGGAGGACGATGAGGCATATCCCAGGTTTCCTTCTGGGTGGGGGTTGCATCTGTGGATATAGGTGCCACCCATCTCCTGGTTGATGGCCTACTGCATGCTTCTAATCCTGGAGTACCCACCTCTCCCCAAATCACATAGACAAAAGTTGCTGGTATTTGGGAGGGTCAGAATTGTTTGTCCCAGGGTTCAGTCCTGGATAGGAAAATGTCCTGTGTCTGTTGAGGTCATGCTGCAGCAGTCCTTTCAATTGACGTACAGTTCTAGGTGAATTTCACTTATAATGGCAATAATTCGATTTTTTTTCTTCAGATTCACATTTTCTTATTCTGTCAATGTTTCAAGTTAATAGTACTAATGTTTTAAATGTATCCTTGATTGTCCCTGCTTATTTTTCAACATTTGCCCTTGATTCTTTGAGAGCTATGACCTCCACTTTTGGTTGAGATAGGCCCAAGTGCATCCTTCTAAAAATAAAAACATTTCCCTTGTGCATCCATTAGAATCATTAACCCGGTTCATTACTGAGATGCGAATTCAATGTGAAGCCATTTAAAGAACTGATAAGAGCAACTCTATGAAAGTCAGATTTTTCTTTTTTCATCCCATGAGCGACTTAAACCTAGGAGGCCACTGAAGTGAGAGTCACTGTGGAGCCACTTATAGAACTGTGTCAGAATTAGAAGAATTTGTCTAAACATACCTTGTAAGCCTATCCCTTCCCTGCACACATAGGGGGACTTCCTATTATTAGCTGTACCTGTACTGTGCATGTATATATAAACAGTATGGGTTTTGGCAGACAAACTTAATGGGGTGCTTAGAAAATGTTTCTTAAGTAATGTAGTGGGAATCAGAAAAATAAACGTACCATGTAGTGAACCACATCAGCATTAACAGCATCTTCTTAGGTCTGGGTTAGGTGTCTAGACCATAATGGAAAGTCTAGACAGTCATCTTTGTGACATTTAAAGTATTGTTCCTGTATGACCCTCTTCTTACGTAAATATGATATGAAATTTCACCACATCATACTACAACAGTTCCTTTGATTATTAACCTCTACCATACCTCTCAGCTGTCCTGATTGTCACTCAGATTTTAGCTCTGTTCCTCTGAATCCCTCGTAAAACTGGTGACTTACGGAAAAGGTGGTGAATTTCACTTGTAATGCCAATAATTAGACTTCTTTTACTTCAGAAAATGTGTTAATTCACATTTTCTTATTCTGTCAATGTCTCAAATTAATAGTACTAATATTTTAAATGTGTCTTTGATTGTCCCTGATTATATTTTGAGATTTGTTCCTGATTCTTTGAGAACTATGACCTCCATTTTTGGGTATTTGCAAGGGCACTAGTTCATAGTATGCATTTTTGTAAAAAGTGGTAGCTGGTGTGGTTTAATATGGTGTATATAACAGTCTCAGGTCTTGCTCCAAGAGTGATCATATTTCATGTTTAAAAGACCTGACTTGTGTTAGTTCAGTGGCATACAGGGTAAAACCTTGACTGTCTCCTAAATTATCTGTGATTGATTAGAGGTCCCGGTGCTTGAGGATCTGGTTTGGAGTGAGAGAAAAGTGATGAGGCTGGGTCTGTTTACTTGCCCTTGGGTAGGAGTGGAAGGCTGTGTATCCAAAGATGCATGCTTCATTCTATTTCTTTGGTGGCTATGGGAGTACCTTAAGAAGGTTTTGCTTCCAAGTGATCAGGATTGTCTGTGGCCTTAGAATGATCACCAGCAGAAGTGAATGACAATCCCTTGTCACTTCCATTAGCACCCACCTGCACAGTATTAATTTGGTATGCTGAAGGAATAACAGGGCGAAGCAGAAAACTCATGATCCCCATGGTGGAAGACAGCAGCAGTCCCACCACTTGATCCTCACCCTCAGGGCAACAAGCAAGCTATAGGGCTCTTACCTGGAGGGGTACAAATAGGTCAGCTTAGCTACAAGATAGAGGCTTGATAATCAGATCTGAATAGTGGGTGCACTCACAAAAAAAAAAAAAAAACTGCCATAGTGAGATTCCTAGTCAATAAGTGCTTGGATTTTAGTCACTGAAAAAACTTTCCTGCTTATCCCATTCAGACTTTTTTACAGGAAGCTTCTTTGGTTTCAGGTGGACATCTTTCACTTAATATACTGTTTCGTAATTTGAACTATCCACAACCTTTAGAATGTTTGTATTGTGCTTGGCCACAGACTTTACTCATTTAAGGGCTCTTATCTTTAAACATTTTCCCTCGTCTTGATTGCTTCATGGACAGTCCTTCACAGGATCAACTTCTCCTCTAGCCTGTAGTAATTCTCTGTTTCAGCAACTTGGGTATTAATAAGCTTGACAAGAAATGTTATCTGCCTCCTTCACTGAGTATCCACATTTTAGGGGCTGTTGAGTGGGAGAATTAAACAGATTGAGTGGCTGATGACTGCTCTCTTTTAGTGACGAGTATACCTATACTGCTCCTAAGGGTTATTCCCGTGGATACACATTCATAAATGTTGGGAGGAATAGACAGATGCTTAGCATCTTGTGTTAAGTATGCAGGCAGTTATCACTGCATGCTCATTCTCATGGGAAATAGGCTGTTCTAATCCATCTACGTTGATAGTGCCTTAAAAAATAAAAAGAATACATGTTTCTCATTGCTACTTTTGCTGTCCAGCTCTGACATTCTCTGAAGGAATGAATGGACTACATGATGAAGAATGACAAGAGAGTGAATGGTGGCGGTAAGGACCCAAGCATAATAAAACTAAACAGAAAAAAAATCTTTAAATAAAACAACAGTGTTGAAAAACAAAGAAAAACAAGAACCAGTGTTAATATGTTGTTGTTTGTCTTTCGGCTTTTTCCCGGTAAGTGGTCGCCACAGCAGAACTCCGGTCCGCTAATGATTGTCAGTAGATTTTTTACGAAACGCCGAGGTGCCAGCTCGGCGCCCAAACTTCAATGAAGGCATGCCCATTTACGCACGTATGTCTTTCGAACGCTACCCAACCGCGGGGAGGACATGCAGACTTCACACAGAAGGTGCTCCCAAGCCAAGCCGAGAAACGAACAGGAGAACCTCTTGCTGTGAGGTAACAATGCTACAAGTCAAAAATCAGATTTACTCACTTAATGATTTGCTCTGGCAGAACTGTGAAAAGAAAAAGTCTATACATTAATAAAAGTACAAGTTAGTTGCAGTTAGTAGTCCCGGTCAGTACCTTGTTAACGTCTGCTGCCCTAGATTTCTTAGCATCACTTAGGTTTCTGCATCTAATGATTTCCTGCTATACTGACCTCTCCACTAAGGTACAGTTGTGTGCGGGCATCTACAATAAATGTAGATATTAAAGGGAGAGGGCACTGCAGTAGTAAGAATATCCACCAGCACTCTCCCTCTTAGTTGTATGGGGATTGATATTGGTTTTCATTCATTGTTTGCTGAGAGTGGTTTAATACATTTTCTGTGTATTGTTCTAGTACAACATTATTGTCCTAAACTAAGGTGAACATCCTCTAAATAAATGTTGACAGAGAACCATGTCCCACACCTCTGTCGCCATCCTGCTTAGTCAATAAGTGTGTAATCTTTTTATGTGCCTGATTACTGCAGTATTGTCAATGATTAAGTGGAGAACTACTTTAGTCAAACACCTTTCCTTCATATTGATGTGGAACCACCGCAATGATAAAATCTACACTCCCTGAATTCTAGGGTCCCAACTGTGGTTTCTGTCTATGTCCAGTACATTGGTTGCCAGAAACTGGGACCAGGGAGGAGAGGATGCTTGACCTAATGTTATCTTCATATGTCCCAAAGAGCCTTCTGTGAATCTTCCTGATTGGGCATGGAATTAAGGGAACATCCTTAACACAAATTGGAGTTATATAAGGAGTAATTTACTGACTGCCTCTGTCTATCAGAGACATAGCAGCTAGACCAAGGGCGAATTTCCAATTACCCATCCATTGTTCCCGGTTGCACTTTAATAGGGATAGGGAGGAACTCTGTTTAAAATCGATGGGGAGCCTCTTCCAGAGAATGGGAATTCTCTGAGAAACATCTCTCTCGCTCTCTAGCCAACATGTCCTATTTATGTTCCAAGCAAAATTTAGTTCTTTTAATCTAGTAGTTCTGGTGCTGTTTTGCAGATGTGCAAAAGTTTCATGATCTAGGGGTGCCTTGCACACCTAGCAAAGATTGCCTCTCAGAAGTCTGTACATTACTGAGTAAAGAGAAAGGACTATGAGGAGATCAGCATAGGATATTGTGTTTATTTTACTGCATACTTTTTGTAAGGAACCTTTGTGGATATTCCACTCGCTGCATGTCTGGTCAGGAACATATGGAAGGGGGGCATTATACTCTTACAAGGGCTGACTATGATTATATAATGACCTTTCTGGACCTAGGTGCCATGCCCTTGCCAATAAGGTGAGCAACATAGAAGGATTTTTTTTTACCTTGGACACATGCTGGTTGAAGGCAAGGTTACTATCTACATGACTTCCCAAATCTCTGACTGATGATTCAACTTTTAGGGTGTTTTATTGATGATGTAGTTTCCTGGGGTGGCCGACTTTCTAAAAGGTGCTATAATGCATTTCTTGGTATTAGGTTTTAAGTCATATCTTTGGCACCAAGCGTTTGTCTGTGTTAGACATTCCTGAAGCGTGTTTTCATATTTGGAGGATTCAATAACTGTTCCCAGTTTGCAATCATCTGTGAAGTTGTTTGGCCAGAGGCCTTTGACATCCGAGAAGTAGATGCCAAAGAGGAGAGGGGCTAATGCAGAGCCCTGGAGGACTCCATTGATGACCACCCTCTTTGTGGCAGTGGCTTCACTGATTCTAACCAATTGGGCTCAATCAGTGAGCCAGATAGCTATCCAGCATGTTATAAAGGAAGTTTATACCTTGTTCCATAAGTTGATGCAAAACTCCAAAAAGCAAACAACTGTAAAACAAATAAGGCAGAAGAACGGCAAGCACACAAGACCGTTTATTACTCCAGATAAGTGCTTTCGTTTGTGGTACACATAAAATGGACTTCTTCAGATAAAACACACAACATCAAAAATGTTATAAAGAATGTATATGTTATTTTGAATATATTGTTTTAAAAAATTTTTGATTTTAGTTTGTGTTTTTTAAAACAATATATTCAAAATAACATATACATTCTTTGTAACATTTTTGATGATAACTTGTGTATCTTGTAGTATGTTTAACAAAGATCTTATGGAATATAAGTTAGGGTATAGTTTACCTTTTAAAACAAGTCTGTTACTTTAAAGATTTTTGGAGGGAAGTTATTCAGTTAAGTATTGCTTATTTAAGTGTGTTTTAGGTTGTGAGTTTTATCAGAAGAAGTCCATTTTAAGTGTACCACAGATGAAAGCACTTATCTGGAGTAATAAAAAGTATATCTGGGGTAATAAACTATCTTGTGTGCTTGCCGCTCTTCTGCCTTATTTATTTGTTCCATAAGTTTGTTGATAATGCCCGAGTTGGGTATTTTATCAAATGCTTTAGCCAGATCTAGGTATGCAGTATGCACAGTTTTCCCATCATCCATTGTCTTAGTGACTTTTTCAAAGAAGTTCACTAGATTCAGTAGGCATGACCTTCTTTTGACAAAGCTAAACTGGGATGGATCCAGTGTCTGGAGGTCTCCTATGTCCATGCCTTTAATTTCCATGATAATTCCTTCCATGGCTTTGCAAATAAGACTACTCAGACTAATGGGTCTGCAGTTTTCAGAATCTGTTGAAGGTCCTCCCTTATGAAGGGGGATGACTGTTGCAGTCCTCCATTCACATGGCACAAAGCCTGTTTTAAGACTTTAATGATTCCGGGGGTCCTGATAAGTCATATTTTAAACTGTTCAGAAGGCACCCTAGGATGTTATTGAGGCCCATTGAAGCTGTGTTCCTGGCTTTAGCGAGTGTAGCTATTACATACTGCCTAGCTGTAATTGAAGGGGTTATGTTTGAGGGTATTTTTTGGAGAATGGATGGGGGTGAGAGAGGGGTAAAGTTGGAAGTGAATTTGTACACTAACAGGTTCACTATATTGCTAGCCTTGGTGAACGTGGCATTGTTAACCATCAGTTCAGCCCATTGCTGTGTGCTGCCCTTTAGGTTACTTACATAGCAGTAAAAGGCTTTATGGTTATCTTTCACCTGGGAGGCTATCTTAACTTCAGAGTTGGCTTTGCTTGACCTAATTAGCCCTCTCAGCTGCCTGTTTAGTTTGATGAGAGAGTTTTTATCTTTATGGGAATTACCCTTTCTGATTTATGCCATAATTGTTTTCCTTTTGTTATATATCTTGTTTAATTTGGGATGCAACCAGGACATTTTATATCTTGGGCTAGTCCTGGGTGTAGGTCTGGTAGGTACAGCAGCCTCTAAACAGCCATACATGGTTGTACAGTGCTTCTGAGAGCAATTCAGCATAGGCTGCTTTGTTGGTGTGGTTTGGAAGGGCACTGAATTTTGACAAACCATCACTTAATAAAAGGTAATTTGCCTTGGAATTCTTAATTTTACTGGTTTTAATGGGATTACAGAGTTAACTTTGATTTCAAAAGAGATTACTTTATAGTTGGACCTTACCAGGGAGGATGAGACATGGGGGGGGGTGTGGATTGCAGCATTCTCCCATATTTGTGATCATGAGGTCCAGTATATTGGAGCCTCTACTGTTTAGTCAAGGGTGTGTGTATTTATGAAGTCAAGAATCTCTGTGTCTATAGATTTAAGGGTTCCTATTATATAATCGAAGATGCAATCCTTTGAATGCGTCTTGATCGAACTTGAAAGCGAAACAGCATATAAGCGATTTCTTTCCCTGGGAAAGAAATCCCTTGGCTACCTCCATTACTTTGCCATTTTCTTCACTGTAGTGCGATCTCAGAGTTGGTATATTTAAGTAGGGGGTGTGTGTGGGGGGCCACTTTATGTAATGTTTTGAAGTTTTTATTTATTCATTTATTTATTTTTTGTGGAACAGTGATTTTCTTCCCCTGGGAAAAAAATCGCTGTTCTAAGTGTTCGGGATTGTAAGCTTTCGCTTACATGGGGTCGATAAATGTAGTCTGTTAATTATATCCTTTGAGTGACACATATTGGATACCCTTAGAATGACACCAGAAAGACAGCCAGTTGTTGAAATCAATCATTTTTTGCTCATATTGATTCATCATCCTCAGTGATGTTATTGTGCTGCTTAATGCTAGGCTCATACCAGCCTGAGGCACATAGTCTGAAAGCTCCATAATGTCTCTTTTCATATAGTCCAGTGAGATACATCTCAGGTCATTTACACCTACGTGGGCTATAATGGAATCATACTGGTACTTGTGGCATAATGACTTTAGTGCATGGTGATTTAGTGGATCTTGGCTCCAGATAAGCAATTAAAATTTATCTTCTATATATAATATAAAAATAAAATTAACTTGTTCTATCTCTTATAGGTTCATAGGTTAGTACTAGGCTAACTACCCTTGTGGGCTATTTTAAGCCTAGCCAGTTACCCCCTGTGAGAATCAAACCCTGCACCTTGTGTTTGTAAGGTAAACACCTTAACCATTATGCTAACCTCCCACCCCTTTTCTTACCTTCACATTGAATAGTACTTTTCTAGCCAATGGAATGCTCTGTACATATCCCTTAGCAAAGTCACTGTATTTTTCTTCATGAAACTTTACATCATATCCTTAGGATCCCCTATAATAATTCAAAGCACAACCCACTCACTGTAAATTCACTCGATTATACTCACCAAAACTGAAAAAAAAATAGTCACCCTCTCCATACAGAAAACTTCACCTGTCTACACACTTTTTTCTTAAATATACCTGTAGAGAATATAGTAACACCCTACATATATGAAAATAAAAACTCCATGTCATCATGCAGTACATCAATGAAACAAAATTTTTTTTTGAGGACTGACTGTTCCCTTCAAGGAGATGGAATCAAGAAAATTGCTTTTAATGAGAGATGGTGTTTATTGATAGATTCCATATTTATAACTAATATTCTGCTTTGCTTATCAGACATCTACGGCAGAAAATGCTGCTGCTTTAGATCCATGTAACCCTTGTGCTTGGAAAAATGAAGTCTTTAAAGACAGATGCAGCTCCCACTGTGCAGAGACCTCACACCAGTTTATACAGCTGTAAACGCAGTAACTGTTCAAGGATTTATATCATATTTGTCTGCGCCTGACAACAAAGTACTTTGCCAGCATCCTATACACACACACATTATAGATATACATATGGTTTTACAATTTACAGCAAAGAGTTATATATTCAATGTACTTGTACCTAAGAAAGTATCTTTTGTAATATGGCTTTTAGTAATGTATCCGGTTTTGTTTCTTCCTTGCAGCTCTATAAGCAACAGAATCAGCACTGCATTTATATATGAAGTCAAAGGTGACTGTCAAAGAATGGAGCATCCACTACAAACCATTCACCCCATTTTTCTTATAATTCCTTTTGTCTAAAGACCATAATAGTTGTGCAGTGATGTTGCTTGCAATCTGTGAAAATGCAATGCTAGTGAGGAAGAAACAAAACTGAAATTTTTGTACAAACCACATTATAAACCTACTCAACACTTTTTACTGTATAAATATGTTGAATATGTAATTGTTAAAAAGAATACTGACTCTTTGCTGTAAGCATATGTGAGACAGTTCCTTATCTATTCCATTCTTATCATTTGTGGTCACAGTAGGTTAATCATATGTTGATCCCATACAGTATTAATTTACACCTATTTTGTGTGCCCTTTTTCATTCCATTGTCCATTTCTAAGGCTAAAGGCTAGCTGAATTTGCATTGCTGATATTAACACACATTGTTGCTGTGACAGTAATAGAAAATTGGTATGGAGAGAGCTGGCAAAGGAATGCAGCTATAGCAGGAAAAACATATATGTGGAAAGAGAGAATAAAAGCATAGGAGATGTAAGTATCTATATCGAAGGAAGAAACATAACGTGTTTCATGTGTGGAGGGAAAAAACAGAGGCACTGTTGGTCAACAGGTCACATGAAAGAAGGACTGAAAACAGTTTGCAAAGGGCTTGTTTGCAGAACTCTTCCTCATGGAGGAAAAAATAAGAAAAGTAAATTGGATTCTTAGAATTGCACAACAGTGGATAAGACTATTAACATACAAACTACAGAGAAAGGGCTTCTGAAGTTACTACTAAACCCTCACCAAGCAGGAGTCTGGGGTTTGGTGTTCAGTGTTCGTAAATGGTGATGAATAAAGAAATCTCTGATACAGATGCAGGGCCAGGAAGCTGTTTAACAACAAATGATTATCAAACCCCTCTGATTTGACAATAGGAATTGAGGACTTTAGCAAAGCTAACTTTGGGAAAAAACGGATATAGCGTTTGATAAACTTTTTAGCATACATCAAAACTAGTACCACCATGACTGATGCCATCATTTCACAGAAAATTAATGTAAGACTGTAGAAAGTGAGTGTCTGGCCACTAACTGTTGTCTGCAACCTTTTTTATTGAAACAAGTATGAATTCATTCATTTCTTTTTATCTTTACCTGGAGGTGGAGGAGGAGGAGGAGCTGGGGTCTAGTCGCACTGCTCTGACCTGTGTCCAACAAAACTGCTGCTGATGAACTGCTGCACTGTGAAAGGAAAGGCTTGCTTTGTGATGGTGTGGCCTTGCCGACTGTCACACACTGTCTCTAAACTTCTAATTTAAAATAAACACTGTTGCCAATGCTGCTCTGTCCGAGCTGTAGTCCAGCCCTGTCTCCCAACCCTCTCTAAACTGACTCTGGAAGGCTGGAACCTGAAGGAAGCTTATTAGTTTAGCTGCTGCAGAACTGCAGTCTGTCTGAGATGCACCCCGCACATGCTACTTTTACACACGCTGCTACTGCCTGCTGCCCATAAACATAAGCAAAGAGTCAGTCAGTCAATAGTCACACCCCTCGAGCCCGGAGCTGAATTCTGACAGGTTGGCAGGCAGCTCATGAAGCTGGCGTCATCACACATGCCTCTGAGCATGATGACATCAGCGGGAAATTGCAGGGAAAAAAAGGCTAGGAAATTTGGAAATAAAGGGGCCACTCGGGAATTCGTGGCACCCCATTATTTGGACTTCAAAACCAGTAAATGCCGAGGAATTTGGTACTGTTGAGAAGTATGCTCCATGACATTTATGTGCAATTTGGTCTCTAAGGGGGGACCACGTGCCTTGAACTGTCCTGCCCTGAAAATGCCCCCCTCAACCCCAACAAGGAGGCATCCATGGTCATCCATGGTAACTGTAGCCTTGGGCGGGAGAAGACAATATAGACTGCCTAGATGTAGGTGCTGAGACTGAAGCCACCAAGCGAGGTTATTTCTGCATACCTGAGATAACTTTCTTGTCATGGACATGGGGTGAACCAGAATGAACCACTGGACTGCTAGAGTCCATTGTAGCACCCACATGTGATACCTGGCAAGGCGAACTAATTGAATGGCTGCCACCATCGAACCCAACGCCTGGAGAATCAAATGAGCCAAGGAGTGTTGTAGATCCAGCAAGAAAGAAACCTGATTTTGAATGAGTTGAATCCTGCATGGAGGCAGTGCTGCAGTTTCAGATACTGTGTCCAGCTTGACCCCAGTGAACTCGAGAGTGTGGCATAAAACATGGTTGGATTTGGGCTGATTTACAGTGATGCCTAGATTCCAGAAGAGATTGAAGGTGTACATGGTGGCCAGTGATAGTCGATGCCTCATCGGAGCCGTGAGGAGCCAATCATCCAGGTATGGAAAGACCTGGAAACCCTGAACCGAAGATGAGATGTCACCACTGTCATGCATTTGGTAAACACCAGGGGGCTGTGGTGAGTCCAAAGGGCAGGGTTCTGAACTGATAATGATTGGCTCCTATTCAGAAGCATAAGTGTCTCCTGGAGTGTCTGTCGATCTTTGAGATAGTACGTGTCCATGAGATTCACACAGCACATCCATTTGTCATTGCATAATAGGGGCAAAATGGACTGTACATTGACCATCCAGAACTTGGAGTTCTTGATGGATAGATTTAGCTCACTGAGGTCCAGGATCGGACAGAGGTCCTCTGTCTTCTTTGACAACAAAAAGAAGTGGGAGTAAGTTCCGGACCCTTGTTGACCTGTTGGGACCCCTTGGATGGCTCTTTTTTGAAGAAGGTCTTGCACCTCGATGCAGGCTAACTCCCTTTGGCGGGGTAGAGCATCTGGGAGAATTTTTCAGATTGGAGGGGGCTGGAAAAAGGGAATAGAATAACCCCTGGAAATGATTCTTGGCACCCATTGATCAGAGATGAGACTTGTCCAGGCTAGTGGGTGCAGGAAGAATCAACCCCTGATTGTCTCCAGTGTAGGACAGCCAGGCAGCGCTTCAGGAACACTGAAAGGGGTTCTCCAAGAGCCCTGGTTGTGCGGACCCCCCCCTGCCCCTCGGGTGGCATCTGCCATTGAATCCCCTGCCCCGGTTGCGGAGGAGGATTTCTGGGGAGCATCCTGAAAGGAAGACCAAGTCCTCTGGAACCACAGTTTCATACTTTTCCTCTGAGTCTTAGAAAAGGACCGTTGGGGAGTAGAACATTTGATTCCCAACAGCAGAAATAGTTTTACCTTCCTGCTCACTATGGGTTAAGGTTTCCTTAACAGATGGACCAAACAAAGTGGAACTGTTGAAGGGGGCATTGGTAAAGGATGCCTTGAAGGGTTCCGCAAACCCACAGCCAGGCATGCTGTAGAATGGCAATACTGGTGCCAGATGCTCGAGAGGAGGCCTCTGCCAAACTGGAGCTCAAATTTATTGATGCATTAGCCAGGTAATTGAGAGTAGATAGCTTTATAGAGACTAGTTTGAGTCTCTGGATGCAACAACTCTGTAAGGGAAGTGGTCAGCTTTGAAACCAAATCCCTCTGAAGCAGGGAAAATGGGCGAAATAATTGATTGCTTTCAGTCTGAAAGTAGCTGAGGCAAAAACCAGCTTCCCTGTACAGTCTATCACCCAGGACTCCCTGTTTGGAGGATGGAACAAGGAGCTCTGTTCTACTAGCTCCTCCTTAGCAGCAGCGGCCACCACAATAGCATTGATAGGAATTTCTTTACTCCAAATGGGTCTATCTTTGGGTAGACTGAGAAATGTATTGGCTCTTTTAGGCACTGATTCCACCATGTCCAGTTCCTTCCAAGCCCTGCTGATGATAAGATCCACCAGCTCATCAGCAGGGGGTAAACCAGGAAGAAGATGGGCCCATCCCAAAGGCCTTCAGGAAGATGGGCTCTTCCGTAGACTAGGATGGGGAAGACCACCCACCGTTCTGCTTAAGGACCTTGAGGATGTCCCCAAATAAACTTCCTTGGGCGGGAGCCTGTGGGACCCGTCTTCCTCCTCAAAGTCCATGTCCTCAGTGAGGGACTCTCTGTGGGATTCCAAGTGCCTCTTCTTGCACAATCTCTTCCGAGGGGGCTCCTCCACAGTGGGCTCAGGGGAGAACTCGGAAGAGATGGGTACCCCAAGTGGGGCAGTGCCCATCTGAAGGCGCTTTTGGGAGGGCTGACCCTAGATGGATGATGAGGCCTCAGCACTCAAACCAGAGAAGGGCTGGGAGGGACCTAGAGGAGAAGGAGAGGTAACTGCCAAGCTGGAGAAGGTTCTGTTTACCTCCCGGAAGGCCGATGGACTGGATGATGCACCTCTCCTCTCCCCCACAGCTGGGGCTACCAGGGAAGGGGGAAGTGACCTCGACGCAGCACCAACACCCCCTGACAATATTGGCCCTGAGCTGTGCAGTGATGAAGCCTCCAACTCGCACTGACTCATTGGAGGCAAGGCATGCCCTGATCTACAGCAATGGAACAGAGCCAGTCAGTGACCCAGACAGAGTTGAGAAAGGAAGAATACCCACCCCGTTGGCCTCTCTTTAGAATTTCCCTGGTACTGACATTCAAAACCTTGATGGATTGGAAGAGGAGAGTAGAGTCCTGTTGATGAGGAAGGTCCCCTGACCAGTAGGCCAGGGGAAGGAAGCAAGCCCAACTCGATTTGAGTCTTAAGAAAGCTCCTCATCATCCTATCCATGTTCAAGGGGAGGAGACTTCTGGTGAGCCTGGATGAAACTGAAGAATGATCTGACCTAACAGGAGATCCGACCCTGAATCCCACAGCCCTGTGGAGCTGTAAAGGGGGATCTGCTTTTGCGAATCAGATCCAACTGCATGGACGTTGAACTCATGATAATTATAGGATCCAATAGTTCTGTTGGATCCGACAATCCAGTAGGATCAGAAGGCTTGAAGCGAATGCCTGATGGATCTCACAAGCTGGTTGGGTCTGGAGACGGCTTGTGTCCACTCAGATCCAAAGACCTCTGCTCCAAGGAAGTCTTGGATCCAAGAGTCTGATCTGAGGCTCTTGGGATGGTGGATCTCAGATTCCGAGCCAAAGAGGCTGGGCTTGGATCTGGGGATTTGTAATCCGAGAGCCTTGGCTTCTTAGATTTAGAAGAGGAAGAAGAGGACCCCCCCAAAAGTCAGATTGGGGCTTCTTTTTAGGCTCCTGAGAGGGCCTGGAAGGGGAGCCTAAGGGTAAAGGACCGCCTTGAGCCAAGCCCTTCAGGAGCAGTTTATTATGGCGCTCCACAAGGATCCTGAGGTTGAATGTGGCACAGATGTCTTGCACCACTCATAAGCAACAAAGACTCTTCTCGTGCGAATCGGAACAAGGCGTCTTCCGATCACACGATGAGCATCTTTTAAACCCAGAGGATTTGTCCATCATATGCAGCAAGACACACACACACACACACACACACACACACACACACACACACACACATATGCACACACACATAGCTCTCAACTTCTTAGAGCAAGAAATCTGGACAAAGCCATAAGTAATGGGGGGGGGGGGGCAAAAAATAGGGACATTTTTAAATATTGCTCTTACAATCTTAGCACAAGTTTTCTGAAGGGTATAAAGTCTGAATCCCAAATGTCTATCATTATTTTCTGACTTCAGTCCTCAAAGATTTGGCAATACTTTGCCTAAAAAACACAATTTTATGAGCAACAGGCCAAAAATATGAGACAAAAATCTGGACATTCTGTGAAAATCTGTACATTTGAGAGGTATGACACAAGCACAGACTAGCAACCGCACACTAATCAAGATTAACTAAACAAAAAATTACTAGTTAACTAAAAAAGCTATTTATTTCCTTATTTTTTATGTATTTGTTCTTTTAACTAACTGACTCACCGAAACAGGAAACCCACGGTGAAAAAGGGTGGGAAACACTACAGGAAATGGGAGCGGACTAAAATAACTAGTCGGGAGGGGAGAAAATACAGCTAAACTACCAAGAACTACCCAAAAATTACCTGTAAAACACCAAAAGATCAAAAGTAACCCCAAAAAGAAGGCACTTACCTGAAAGACAGCTAGACCTCTGATAATCACATCCGAGTGTTTCCACGGCAAAAGAGATCTGAGGAGTAGAGGATAGCAGGGAGTTATGGGAAGGGGAGGAGCTAGAGCTCTGGATGACAGTTGTTGGCTTGGATCCAAGTTTGGATCCAAGCTCCATCTGTGATGAATAATGAATAACACAGCATCAGATCTTTGTATTTAAGTGACTATCTTCAGCATATCAAGTGAACACTAGACCCTGGTTTGCAAGTTATCTCCATAATCAGATTCAAGAAGTATGGATGTACTCTGACTTTTTCAGTTCTGAATCTGGTTCTTAGACTCTGAGTGGTAAATAATTGATGACTTTTATCTGTCTACTCAGCAATGCTTTCTCATACATATGTTCACTCATTTTAGTTATTAAGACTGCTCTTCGCATGTTTTCATCCCCAACACTGTTCCTTTTTGACCTCTTCATTTGGCTGCTGTTTCATCCAAAGCTGTTTATCATGCTATTAATACTTAGAATGAGCGATCTGTAGATCGCACCCTGATTGGAGAACAAACATTCTCCAGCAGGGTGCTAACCTGCAGGTAATGTCCGCTGAAAAATGAGTCCACCTCTTCATAACAGCATATCAAGCTTCCTTGGAGCTTGGACTGGAAAAACTAACATCCACCATTATTTTACACTTGCTAAGCAGTGCTTTTGCTGTTTAGTGAGTGTAAAATAAAAAATAAAAAAGCATGAGTTTTATGCCTCTGTGTGAGAGTATATGCTTGTATGAGTGAGAGATTGATCAAGCTTTCATTTTTCAGTCGCTAAGCAGCGCATTTGCTGTTTAGCTAGTGTAAATAAGTAAATGAAACAGAAAAATGTTTGTGTGTGTTTATGATTCTTTGTGTGTGTGTGTGTGTGTGTGTGTGTGTGTGTGTGTGTGTGTGTGTGTGAGTGAATGCATGCATAAAAGCAGAGGAGACTGTGTGTGTGTGTGTGTGTGTGTGTGTGTGTGTGTGTGTGTGTGTGTGTGAGAGAGAGTGAAAAGTGAGAGCGATCGAGCTATCCCTGGTAGCAGTTAAGAGGTTTGCATCTCTCAGCTTATTAGCTCAAGATGTCTGGATAAGCCTAAAATAAATAGGGGACAAAAGCTCAAAGTAGGAACATATTTTAAATGTGGTTCCAAAGTCACAGTTACTTGAATATTAGGATGCATGTTAGCATGTATTTTGGGCAGCCACGGTGGTGCAGCGGTTAGCGTTGCCACCTCACAGCAAGAGGTTCTCCGGTTCGATTCTCGACTGGTGTGTCTTCTGTGCGGAGTCTGCATGTCCTCCCTGTGGTCGCATGGTTTCCTCCGGGTGTTCCGG
>NC_056745.1:1194727319-1194729819 GCF_019279795.1 Protopterus annectens
ACATCTAGAAAGAGGTTGAGGTCACCATCCCTTGGCTCCGTTCATTCGGCTCCAGCGTCTCCCTTGCTGTCTGAACGGAGCCACAGATCTCACTCCTCCAGGTCATCGAGGCTCTCGGATCATGACCTCCAGAGGGTAGTGAGTCGACTTCTAAGTCCGGGCACTGGCCCAAATGCTTCAGAGCCCGACTCATCAGTCGATGCCTCAACTTATTCCTCTAAATATTCCTCCTCCGACTCCTTTGAGTTCGGGCGGCGACGGAACCGAGACTGTGGTAGTGTCGAGCCGATACATTTGTCTTCGGCTCCGTCGGCTCCGATTTCTTCTTTGAAGAATCTCGCGGACTTCCCTCATCGGCTCCGAGGGGTGAGTGGCATCGGACCCTTGTCCGACCAGCTCTCCCTCTCGGTGCAGCGCTGGTGAGTTCGGCTCCGACATCGGCGGAGCCATCTCTGTCGGTGCCGAGGAGGTTCTCAGCTTCTTGGGCGGGGACCTCTGACTCTGCCTGACAGAGGTGCGTCGAGGTCATGCGGAGTGTGTTGGAACCTGGTTCAACTCCACAGTCGGCTCCGTCCGCCCCTCCCTCTTCGGTGCCTCAGGTTATGTCTACTCACTCCCTCATCCCAGACCGCAGAGAGCCAGCTCCTCAAGAATCCCCTGTGGGGATCTCATCCTCTTCCGAGGCCTCCTGAATTGGCAGGGGAGCCCCCTAGGAAGAGAATGTGTAAGAGGAAGCACATAGACTCACCTGAGTTTGTCACCTCTGACACAGATTTAGAGGATTCCGAGGTTCCCCCGTTCCCCTTCTGAAGATGTCTCCTTTGCAGACATTCTAGAGATCCTGAAACAGAGGGGAAATTGGCCAGCCCTTAACCCTTCGGAGGATGAATCTGTGTATCTTGAGGCGTTTGGCTCTCGCCCTTCCACCTCCTGGGTGTCCCCCTTGATCCCCTCATGCAGGTGGTGGCAAAGCCTGGACGGCTCCTGACTCAGTGGACCCTACCCCCAGGAGACCTTCTAAATTTATAACAGCATCAACTGACAAACAATTTCTGACCAAAGGTGTTACTGTGGATGCTATGGTGGTAGCTGCTGCCACCAAGAAGGAACTTGCTGATCCTTCAGTGCCTGTCCATCCCCCTAACAAAGAATCTAGGTCTATGGACAGGTATGGGAAACGGATGTTTTCGTCAGCGACCTTTGCAATGCGTTCGCTGAACTACCTATGCCATTTCACCCGTCTCAGAGAGACTTGATCAAGGAAGCGAGTGAGATGTTGAAGGACCCTACAGCTGCAGATTTTCAGGACAAAATGAACACCCAGCAGACTACCCTGAATTCGATAGCTAACTCCTCCATGTGCCTCCTTTCATATGCGGCTGATGGAGCGAGTAGAGCCGCAGGGACAGGTGTCGCCTTACGCCGCATGCCTGGATGCGACTATGCAATTTTGCGGACCCTTTAAGCGTCTTTCACTAATTCCCGTTTGATGGATCATCTCTCTTTGGTCCTCAAGTGAAAGAAACCTTGACTAGGTGCGAGACGGATGGCAAACTCTATCTGCCGTCGGAGTCCGTTTTCTACTCCTTCTAGACCTTACCCCAAAGGCCAGAAAAGTGGGAAAATGTGGTTCCAAACAATCTCAAGGAAATTTGCCTGACGACAGAGTCGGTTCCCCTCCAGAGGCAGAGGAGGGAACAATAATGGTAGACGTCGCCCCAGGCAGGGGGTCCGCAGAACCAGGGCAATCGAGAAACCTTTCCGATAAGCCCTTTCAGCATCCCTGAGGTGTTGCCCGACTGTCCACCTTGGAGGCAGTCGGGGAAGATTGTCACTGTACCCAGAAGCCTGGCTATCCCTAACTCAAGACAAGTGGGTACAGTCCATCATTTCGAAGGCTATTCCATTCCCTTGATTCGCATTCCAAACCAATCAAAAATCCTTCCAGAGGTTCCACCATTCAAAGGGATCTTGCAGCTTTGAAATTTCAAAGCTGCTTGCAAAAACAATTCAGCCAGTTCCAGCAGACCAGCAAGGATCCGGAATCTACTCAGGTTCTTTTAGTTCCAAAGAAAACAGGGGACTGGAGACCAATTTTGGATCTCAGTATCTTGAACAAGTCGGTCAAGAAAACAAGATTTCGGATGGTCACGCTACAGTCCATCCTTCCCCTATTGGAAAGGGAAACTGGATGTGCTCTATAGACCTTCAGGATGCGTACTATCACATAAAAATGAACAGACGTTCCAGAAGATTCCTCCGCTTCAGGCTGGGAACTAGTCATTTTCAATTCAGGGCCCTGCCCTTTGGTCTCACCACTGCCCCCCCGGGTGTTTACCAAATGCATGGCAGTGGTAGCTTCTCACCTGAGACGTCAAGGATTCCAGGTGTTTCCATATTTGGACGACTGGCTCCTCACAGCTCCCACCAAGCATCTTCTTTTAATGGCCAGGGACTACACCTTTCGCATTTGTCAAAACTTAGGCATTTCAATAAATTG